>NW_010116883.1:0-30960 GCF_000699245.1 Pterocles gutturalis
GAGGAAAAAACAAAGTATGTTTCAGTTCCATTTAACTATGTTACACATAAGTGAAGTCCCTTCATTTTTGTAACATTTGGATTTTAGAGCCAACATTTATTTGCAAAATGCAACAAAGAAAATGTGTTGCAAGCAGATTCCGAGTTCTGAAGGGACAGGGAAATAAAAACCATAAAGTAAAAACTTAGCCTACTAGAATCTATTAATTCTTCAATAGATTATTCAACAGATCATTAGCACAGCACAATTAAAAGAGGAGGGGAAAAAAAAAAGCCTCTTTACCTTGCTTCACAGAAGGACTAAACAGAGACATAGCATCTTCTCCTTCATGGGATAAAACTGTAACACTAGATGTCCCATCCTCAGCCTATTAAAAAAAGGTAGAAAAGTTTGTTTTAATTAACTGGGGAGGTGGGGAGCATTTTCTCTCCCTATGGGAATTCTGGCACATCTCGGAAGTATCAGGTTCTCATTAGCCTTCCAGCTCAGCAAGGTGTAGTCTGGGGGTCTGGGTAGCAGCACTTGCCCAGGGAGAAAGAAGCTTAGAGTACAGACAGCGTCCTACCAACACGCAGATGATGAGCACAGAAAAATGTAAGTCTTGCTTTTTGTGTTGGGGAATAAATTTAAAAGCAAGCTGTGGATTTTTGCTACACCTTATTGAAAAACTTTATATCAAATGCTATACATTGACTATACTAGTTACTGAATGAAACTCTTGATACCAGGAGTGCATACACACACAACTAACCCTAATAAACAAATTTTTTCAGATGTACGCTCCCAATGCAGTTATACTTTCTCCTTTTTTTGGAGGGCGTTTTTTTTTTTTTTTTTTGACATAGAAGCCTCATATAGTTGGTACTGACTAAAGCGCCAAAAAAAAAAAAAAAAAAGAAAAAAAAAAAGAAAATTCACCATCCAGGGAAGTAGTCAAGAATTCACCTCACCAACCCCAAAACCTTTCCACACATGAACAAAGCACTTCCCTTGTTCCTCCTCTCTTCCCCAAGCACCTGCTATCACCCGTTTCTACAGAAAGGCTACTGAGCGGCATTTTTTATTTGTTCCAATTCAGCAGTGTTCTCCCAGCATAAGCCATAAACCCTAACGCAACAGCGCCATCAAAAACATTCCAAAAAAAATAAAAGTGACAAAAAAATTTTAGGTGTAGTTAAGAGGCTTGCTGCACAATTTCATTGATCATTTCTGCTAGAATACTATTTTTTTAACGCACTTCTAAATACACAGAGAGATGTACAGAGAAGGATTTAAATCATATTTGGTGACTAAAGCAATTTGTTTTAATCTCATCAGTGATTTGTATCCTCACCCTTTTACTCACCTTGTGTTTCTTCCCGACTTCCCTCTCAATGTTCTGCCTATCTTTTTTACTATCAGGAAATAAGAACTCCACATCACCATCAACAAAGGCATAAGGATCGATTTCAGGTTCCTGGTCAGCTTCCGTCACTACTGCCGCTAGGTATTGGTTTTTACTCTGATACTGTTGCACCACTTCATCTGAAACCTTTAAAGGTCTCCTACATTGCACCATTAATCTGAACAGAAAAAAAAAAAAAAGACAAAATATTATTTATCATTTATTATGTGGAAAAAGATTTGCTATCACAAAGCCTTTACAAGAACAAGTTCATCTTCCCTTCCCACTTTCTTCCTTTCCACCTTAGCTTCAGAAAACTTTTTGGGAAAAGGTTTAAATCATTAGTCATTTAATAGAACCTCCTTACACACGTCAGATACAGCAGCGTGATTCATTCTGCCCATGTCTCCTCAAGCCCTGTCAATTCAGATAAAGATTAGTAATTTATCCCAGGTCATAGCTGTCATTTATTATAAAGTACAAACGTAGTAAACTATCTATATCCACTAAAAGAAATTCACCACATTAAAAAATTACTCACTGCCATGTCCAAACAAATGATCAGATAAAAGTGATTAAACCTGAATTTTTCATATTTAAAGAATCTAATTCCTGAACGTTTACTTCATTTAAATGCAGAAAGTACGCCAGCCTTCCCACTACCCGGCTGCGGCTAACACCCCAAACAGCCCCACGCTCTGCTGCACACTCAGCCTGGCTATCCAAGCAGCCCAAGCAATAACCACTACTACAGCACACAAGTGCCACTACGTTTAGCAGTCATTTATAGCACTTACATTGATACAAGTGAAGCCTCCAACACACCAATATCTAATTTACGAACGAGAATAACAACACATTTGCCTTTTGTCAGCATTTTTCCTTTTCTTAACATTTGGAGCCAAAAATGGAGTTGGTAAGTACAAAGAGATTACGTTTTTGTACCAGGATTATTAGTTTCACAGATGTGACGTTGCACCAGCAATGAATATTGGCAAATAGAAAACTATGTTATGATTATTAGCTGCACATATGCCCCTCTGTCTTCTGCCCCTAAGCAAACTGTATTTTATGTATCCGAGCACACAAAAGGCACTATATGTGACGAAGGTATTCCTTCAAACAAGACAAATATTTCAGGAGTGTCAGACTAATGTAGGTACACAATTTCTTCTTGCTCTGAGGCCCTCTTCCTCCCAAACAGCAACAGAATGACCAGTAGAAGCATTTACAGAATTCTCACACATGAATAAAAAATGAAGAAGGGGCATTGCAAGGATGAAGATTACAGAGGGGTACTTCAAGTTCAAACCCAGCTTCCAACATCTCTATTCTTTCCTTCTCAAGCCTCTATCCAAGAGGAAATGCTCTCTCATAAGAAAATGATGTGTCTCACCATTAGCAAGGCTTGTTCTTGACAGCCTAGATGCAGACACTAATCTGCGGTTTAGAATAAGACAGGCTTACATTTCTCCTCTGAGAGACCAGAAAGAAAGAAAAGCATGATATGGAACAATTCAAAGACTTCAAACTTGAAATTCTGCACACAAAAAGGCACGGTGATTCCTCCCAGTCCTCCTCGCTGCCCTGTACATCCCTGTCAACTATGAGGTATGAGAGAGGACACAGAAACGGTTTGGCAAAAGACTTCCTAGAAATAACCTTTCCAAAGAAACACCTCTGAGCCAACAGCACTGTCCAATCCATCCATGCTGGTCACCCATGCTCAATAAAACCTTGAGTTAGGCGTGAACACCACACAGCACAGCTGCGCCAGACAACGGTGCAATGGATGTGGCTTTGTGTCAAGCACCATCAGCATTTATGTCGGGAGCGGTGCTCAATGGAGTTGAGGGTTTTCCTCTTTTTTAAATCCCGCAAAAAATTATCATAAGGAAAAAAAAAGGGAACGAATTTCTAGCAACAAGGAATTAAAGACCAGGAAAAATACACAGCAAAAGCAAGCAGCAGTTTCCAGTATTTCTGACCACCAATGAGGAAGAGAAGTTAACAGCCAGATACTATAGGGAAAAAAAGTATGTTCAATAAGTTGTTAAATCAAACTAAAAGCCATACAAGGAAAGACCATGACTTGAACAGAAAAAGAAGATTTTTAAGTAGGGCATATTTTTCTCTGGTTGGCTGAAATTAATTCAAAGAAAAAAAAAAGCACTAAAAATCCTATAAACACACAACTTGAAGGAGCTGAGACATGCACTAGCTACTGTAAACTCTTCAACAGGGAGCACAAAAAGATATGGCTAAGGAAATGCACACGAGAGCGGAACAAGAGCTACAGCATATTTACTTGTTCTCACAGCTTTCCTACACAGCAAAGTCAATGCGACTGCCATCAGTGGCTTTCCACTGCCGGCAACAGAACAGAAAAGCAACATAAAATTTCAGTCCGGTGAGTAGCTGCTGCAACTCTTCTACCACAAATTAAGTACACTATCTCCAAAAAACAAACAAACAAACAAACCCACAAAACCAAAAACACAAACTAAACCCAAAAGCCACACCCTCAATAATTTGATACTGGTCACACTAAGAGTCTCTGGGGGGAAAAATTTAAAAAAAAAAAATTTTGGACCAAAAATAATCAACAGCAAGTGAGCTGACAGAGGCAACTCTGAGTGCAATTGAGATGCATTTTTTTCAATCCGTTGATCACAACTCTAAGCCAAAGTTTGTCACCTCTGCATCCAGGTCCCAGCCATGTTAAGTCTAGACTGCTCTTAGCAGCTCTGTCAGCACCTGTTGCTTCCCATTACCACCCTTCTCCTGCAGCACGGCCTCACAAGGAAGTGGTGTAAAAGATGGATGACAGGAAAACTTTTTTATGCAGTACAACAGCAAAGGAGACACAGCCCAGAAGGCCAAGTGGTTCTGTTTCAGGTTTTTTGTTCTTATGGGTTTTTTTTTTTTTTTGGTGTGGTGGTGGTCTTTTTGGGGGAGTTTGTTTTAGCTTTAACTGGTAAAAAAAAAAAAAAAACCACGTTGATTCATTCTGCAGTAAAACAGAGCTCAAATGTAAATTTTAACACTAAAAACACTAGAGTTATTCTTCTCCTCCACTGCCTCTGAGCTCCATAATTTATTAAAACTTAGTATCAAAGAAGTGACCAACACCTTTATCCTGATTGAAACAGACAGCAGCAGAGTAGAACATTTTAAAAGCTGGTGCTAGCCAACACTAGCTTTCAGAAACAAATTCTATTTATTCAACAAAACCCTTTTTTTAAATAGTTACAGTCTACACATACTTTATTTCCAGACAATTATTAGCTTCTGTTAAAACAAATAAATGTTCTCAAATGAATTTCCCATAACTCAAAGGCTGAGGTTCTAACAAGGATCTAGTCCAACTGTTTCAATATTCCTTCACATTCTGACTGTCTCAATATTTCTTGAAGTTAGACAAGCTTTGTTTAATGAACAATAGTTTCCCGTATGATCTGAGGTACACGAGCAGTAACAGCAGACACACCAGTCACTAGTTTTCGTTCAGTGATAACCTCAAATCCTTAAGCCTTTTGAATAACAACACAGAGAGAACGCACCATGTGCAAAAATGCCAGTTCACATCCCTTGCTCCAAACAGAAGTTTCTGATATTAGAAAGTAGTTGCAGCCTACAGTAAAATTAACATCTTCCAGAAAACCAGATCAACTTCCGCATTGTTCCCATCAGCATTTAAATACCAGCTTTCAAAATCTAAGCTCTTCTGAATAAAAAGAACTGAGGTAGAAGAATTTTTATCTTTAAAAGGGTAAAGCCTGCAGCCGCTACCATCCAGGCTTCCTTCAAATAATGAAGAAAGTAAATAGAAAAAAGAAAAAGCTTTCTCATTTTAATTTTTGTTTGGGACTTTTAAGTACCAAATAGGCATAATTTGGGCACAGATTAATTTTACAGTAGAAAAATAAACTTCATTGCCACCTGCTAAATCAGAGTTCTAATAAGAAAAAGCTGGAAAGTCTTACTGCCTATTTGAGTGTGACTTATGCTCAGATTTCACAAGTATTATCTTCTCAAATGCAGACAGCACAGATCATTATGCTCACACACTCAGCATTACTGCTCGAGCTGATGAGAACAACGTTAAAAAAAAGCGACAACCTTGCTTACAGTGAGAAACAACAGCCTTTGGCCCTTCAGTTTCCTCGCTTTCTCATGTCATTACTATAGTATTAAGCACTACTTACTCTGTAACCGATGTTACGTTTTCCTGTCCAGCAGGTATTACTGGATCATCTCTCAACTTATCATTTGGAAGCTGAGGTGGTAAGAATTCCACATCCTTTTTCTTTGGAACTTTATAATACTTCCAAGTAGTATCAGCTTCATCTTCCTCCAAATTCACTGCAGTACCAACATACATTGTAGGCTCTATGACTTCAGGAAATTGAGCTGGAAAAGGCTGAGGCAAGCCATCGAGTCTGTCTTCCATTGTTTTTGTGGGAACCAAGGGGTCTGGTGTTGGCATCTGGTAGAAATGTTGACTCTGAGGAGTAGAAGGAGCTTTAGCTACCCCTTCATCGACTACATCACACGGGTGAGGACTAAGTGGTGGTGGCTGAGGTGAATTTGCCATTTCAGCATTATGCATCTGAGGAGTCTTTGCTACATCATTAGTTCGGATATTTGAAAACCTCACTTGACTGTCTGGTGCAGTCATCACAAGCCTCTGACTTGCTGAATCTGCCTCCATGGCAACATCATCACTGATAGATACACGATGATGAAAAGGAGTCAAAGGGCGTTTCTGTGGCTTATCCCCTTTGTCTTGCTTCTCATTTGTCTTGTGCTTTGGAGCTGCTTGCTGTTGTTGGCCCACAGGTGGTGCCTGCCCCTGTTGACCTGAATTTCTTGGTTTGAGATTTTTGTGCCTGCAGAATTAATATAGGGGAAAAATACTTCACATTAATCTTTCCAATACATCTATCATGTTCTTTTTCACTAGATAAGAACCCGTTTCTAAGCCATTACACAGTCGATTATAGAAGTCTGAAACTGATGCTATTCTGAAGTCCTCTTTCTTGCCATAACTTAATTTGACTGACTTGAGTAGCATTGCAAGATTTTAGAACACCACTTAAAAAAAAACTAGAAAAGCTGTCCTATGAGCCAAACACACACATAATCCTCATAACTGAAGACAGCATTTTATAACTGCTTTTAACAGAAATAGTCACATGAACACATTGTTTTTAACTTCTGCCAACACCGACAAATCAGTAAAACAATGTATGAGTTAGTGAATGACTTCCTGAATTCAAACATCAATACTAACCAGTAGTGCTGTCCCAAGACCCTGTGGGTCAAGGAGTGGAAAGTTACCATTGAGAATCTAGAAGCCAGGCTCAGTCCTACAAAAGCTACTTTGAAGCTTTTGTAGCTATTTACCCACAAATTTAGCACATGTGAAAAGAAGAAAAACTCAGTGTCTCGACTGCATTAATACAGTTAGGTTTTTTCTTGAACTTGAGTTCAAGATGCCAACTTTCTAGATCATCTGACAGAACGAGCGACATGAAAAACTGAATTCTAGAACAAAATGTTTATGATTAAACTGCACATACATCCTTAGCGCCTGGGTATTCTTTGCCATGCTTCCATTAGGAAAGTTAAAAAGCATGCAACTTGTATTAAAAACCAGGATTAGGCAGGAACAAAAGGGAAGAGGTATGAAAAATCTGGTTTTACTTTAAATTCTCATACACATATAGAGGTTTTTCACTGCTTAGAATTCAAAATACAGAGAACAAGAAGAGGTTTTAAGTCTTTGCAATTTCTCTTTAGGCAACTGCTTATTTCTAATACACACTTCACACAGTTAATTGATTGTTTTCTCTTAAATAGTGAGAAAGTCTCCTTTAACAGAATATTTAATACTCCTCCATCTCCCAGCTCTTCTCAGGACACAAGTATTACCACAGAACTTAAATCAACCATTTCAGTAAAGGAGGAAAAATGCATTTCTTTCACAATGCTACATCATCCAGACTTTTTTTTTTTTAAGATCCCAGTATTCATGGCAAGGTAATCAGTGTAACGCTTAAAATCAGAGGAAGCATTTAAACCTTTGCAACACTTCAGTCACCTAAAGATTAGTATTCTGCCATAAGTACAGAAATTCACCAAAATTAATGTCTCCATTTATTTCAAACATCTGTATTAACCGTCTGTAGCACTGTACAGTTTCAAAACAGAAGTCATAAGAAATACTGGAAGTCAAATCCAGACTTTCCCCTTATGTTTTGATCCCTTTTTTTCCCCTCAGCTAATATAAAAAATATATACTGGCAATCAACTCACAGAAAAGCAGTTTCATACACAACCACCCATGGAATGCTGTATTTCCCAAAAAGTAAAGCAGGTTTGGGGTTTTTGCCATATTCCTCAAGACATAATTGTCTTGCTGTTGATTAAACAGCTTACTCCCTTCAAGGCTAATGCCACACCCCTCTAAGAAAAGGTTCTTAATTTGTAAATAAATAAGCATTCCCTTTTCATTGCAGCCCAAGAGAGTTGCCCACGAGATCACTTCTACCCATATCCAGGCCTAAGGAATTCCAGCCCAAGACTCAGAAATTGTCACTGAACTGCCAGTAGGTCCACTCAGATGATTTACTTGAATAAGAACTCTGCGCTATCTTATTGCGCAGAGTCTCAAGACCTACAATGACATTTAGCACATGAGGTACAAATTTTGCTGCAGCTTTCCCACAAGCAGCTATTGCTTAATTACTCCTAAAGGAGTCATCACAAGCCCTCTCCTGAGCACTTCAGTCTCCACGTAGGTTGTTGGACTGTGGGTCTGCCAAGTACTGTACCTTGAGCAATTGCAATTTGTCCTCTGCGTGGCTTCAACAAAATCCCAGGATGCTACCTTGTCAGCTGTCTCTTCATCACACAAGCCATTTGATGCTGCAGAATACTTCCTCCTACGATTCAATATCGGGAGAGTTACGTGGGATCGACATATGTTCTTTCTTTACCTTCTGTCAAGCCTCAAGAGCAGTTTTGTGACACAGGATTCAAAGCAATTATAAATAGCCTTTTACTAACATATTAAAACTACACAGACTACTATTTAGGAACAACTATCTTCTTCAAAATGTTTCATTACTATGTGTAAAGCACCTTCTACTAGCAATCACAGCATCTTTAAACAACTGCTTTCTACAACAAACACACAAGACACTATGGGTTTTTTTAGCTTCACAAAATGAGTACATACTTGTTCTGCGCTCTGTTCATATTGCATTCTTGCCAGACTCTGTCAACCACTTGATTGGCTAGCTTTCTAGGTATTTTGCCACCATGATGGCTAGTACTGTCAGAGATAAATCCATCAGAAACTGAAGAAAGCTTCACCCATTTCTGGGCAGACTGAGCATCAACTGAAAAGCAGCACCAGAAGAAACAGTTTTAGGCAACAAGGTGATACACTCACAACCACTATTACTCCAATTCAGCTACCACAGGAACATCTTAGGAAGAAAAGTATCTTTTTAACTCAATGTTAGGAAATAAAAACAAATAGAAAATTTACATATGGTAGCCGATTATTATAACACGGTTCCTTCTCATGGGGGGGGTGGAGGGGACGGCAGGGAGAAAGCGCTGTTTATGTTATAACTGGGCCGGCTATTCTTTTTCTTCCAAGGAACTATAGACCTGAGAAAGAAAATAACATTGCTCGTACATCAGGAAAACTTGAGCAAAGCTACCTGTTAGCAAATTTAACAGTATTATTTTAAAAAAGGTAACAGAAGATCTTGGGGGGAAAAAAAACAAACAAAACCTCTTCTGAACAAGAAGAGCTGTATGTAAAGCCACCTGAAACTATCAATGAGCCCTACCCTACTCAGACACAGTTCAGAGGGCACACGGCCTTACTGGAAACTACAAAGAATCTCCCTTAGACTACAAAAAAGCTGAAAACATCACCTTCCTCACTAATGACCGAGATGCACGACGATGTTTATAAAGCTATGCCAGAATACATACATGCACACAAACACATACAGAGAGGGGAAAAAAACCCCAAAAAACCCAACAAAACCAAAAACTTAACTACAGACATTTAAAGTACTAGACAACAACATCACATACAAAGGCAGTCCTAACTTCAGCAACTTACAAAAGTGTGCAAGCTAATTTTGCCTAAAACCAAACAACAAAAATTGGTTTTACTACAGCAGACTTATGACTAAAGAAATGTGATTTTTTGTAACCAAGTCCATTGCACAGAGAACATCTGAATCCTTTCCAAACACTGCTAGATTTAAAGAAGCAGCCATAAAAATTATTTCCTGCATGCAGAAGCTAATTTTATGATACCTGTTTGAACTTCCTCTGGGGATGTCGGTGGAGTCAGAGTTACTGAAGACATGGCAGGATCTCTTGTGGAAGCAGGCACTTGGTGGGCACCCAAGCAAGTAGTTGAACAGTGAGATGCCCCTACAGTACTAGGGGCAGGGATGTCTGTCTGAGGAACTAGAACGAAGCATGCTGGGTATACCATTCTCACACCAGCTGAAAAAAAGAGCAAATCCATTTTACAGGTGTTTACCAAAAACTTACATTCAAAATCAAACAACGGATCATTTCACTGGCCATTCATAAGCTTACCTACCCTTTCTACCTACTAAAGCATTATCCTCAGACAAAAAGTCTCTGTTGTCACCCTCACCATTGCTTTATGATTTGCTTTACACAGAAGATTTGGGTGAATAAATAAAAAGGCCTTTATATACACAGGCAGAGACAGCCCTGGCATCTACATGCTACTACTTGCCTCTATCATTTTGTTTTATAAATAAGACTGACAACATATTTTTTACCATCACACAAAACTGACAATAACCCCCTCCCCATCATCGTCAGGGTCTCCAGCCACCACTGCAATACAAGCTTGTAACACTCATTACAGAGAAATGATTACATTAGTTGGCAAATCAAAGGTCAATAGCCCACAGCAGAGGAACAAACTATTGTGTCCCTGGGGCTTAGATTTTAGGAACAGCAGCAGATAAATGCAGTGCCTGAGTACATTAAGTTCACCAGGATTGTGGTTTTGAAGACATCCCTGAAAGGCATCTCTGTTCCCTTTGAATTTGCACGGAATCTGAAACAGTACAACATGCTTTTGATGCATCTCTGATGTCAACAGTGATAGTCTAGGGTTTTTGGACTTTTAAAAAATTTATTTATTTTAAAAACAATCTTGCTTCTCATGGCACATGAAGAAAAACACCTACTAGTGGGTCTGCACGACCCACTTTAAGCAGCAATTCATTTTAGACAGGCCTGAGCATTAAACAGAAAAACAGAAGACTAACATGAGTCGCAAACAGTTGCAAAAAGAATAAAGTGGGGTCATTTTTGTATTCAGAATTTTGCAGATTAACTGGGCAGTTTATTTCAGTAACTAAAAGGTAATCACAGCACTCACCAACAAGGACTTCAACAGCAGCTAAAGAATCATCCTCCCAGTCCATTTCTTCTTGTTTTTCCTCAGATCCCTCCTTCAAGTTAGATGTGACAGGATAGAATTGTTTCCATTCACCAATAAGCTTTTTTGTCGATGAATCTGAAAGCTTGAATGACTGCCCTGTGAGCGTGCCATTTAATCCAAAGGGACTTAGAATAACTAAAAAGATAAATAAAAATACATTGGAGATTATATCTAAACAAAATCCACTCTTCCCCACTGAAATAGTATTATTGTTACTTCAGCCACACCAAATAAACAACTTCTCATCGTTAAGTCAAAACGTACCCTAGTCACATTTTCCTGTACTGCCCAAGTTTTTGGTAATGGGTACACACTGTTACATGTACGCGTACTGTGAGAATCAAGGTACCACAACAACAATTACAAAGTAATCTATTTAAACAAGCAACAAGCAAGTTTTCATCTCAGCTAGCAAGGAGTCTCTAACACACAGGTGGGATAAAGAAAGACTGTTTGAAATTCTGACAGAATTAAGGTGTTTCCTCATCCTTTCATTCTGCTTGGTACAGTTACAACAACAACAACATATACACAGGGAAGTAATCTGTTTCATGTTTAGTCTTGTCCATATTAGGAAAGCACAGCTGCTGTTAAATTACATTCAAAAAAAGCAAGTTTGGACACTGAGCATGAATAAACAAGGGCAGTGTGTGGTCATGCAGGAGAACTGATTTTGATAGCCCACACAAGCGTGTCTGAGACAGGGAACGATCAAACAGCCCACTAACCAGACTCGGGCCCCATCACTCCTTTGTCTTCGAGAGCACAGCCCGCATCTGCTGGTGGAACCAAAGGAATTCACAGGCAAGAAGCAGCCAGATAAAAAGGTGTAGGGGGAGCGAATAGATTAAGTATGTTGAGTCAGAAATGTATTTCTAAAAGAGGGGTTGATGAAGATATGTGAGGGTTCTAAAGCATGTTGAAAAAGCAAAATATTTAAGTCACCAATAGGACAGTTTGTGTCATGAAGACAAATTATTTGGCTATGTGACAAGAGAAGAATACAGAAATCATCCACCTGCAGAAGAGCTGAGACACACCAACTGGCTTCTGACTATGTCAAGACAAGACATTTGGGGAAAATGCATAATCAACACAGAACAGATAACGCCTCTGCTCCCACTTCCAGTCTTTGCCAGAAGTCCTCATTCTGAGCAGCTCAAAGGACTGATTTATTTAATACTCACTACCGGCTGGCAAAACCTACCTTGGAAAGGGCTGTTCGACTGCTGGGCGAGAGTGAGGTGTTCTTCACTAAGCAGGTACACAGGCTGATGCTGGCTGATTTCCACACTGGTGCAAACGTTGCTGTCTCCATGTAAGAAGAAGGTGAATGAGCAGGACAAGTGCTCGCTGGGGAAGAAGTGGGGAGGGTGCAGGGGGTGGGAGAGAGAGAAAAAAAAATCCTAAGTATAGAACTTAAAATAAGTTGATACCTTTCTCATCAGTTTGAAGGCATTTCCTCCCAAAATATGTATTACTGAAGAAACCAAAAATCCTTTCTATCTAATAGCAAGAAAATGATAAATACATGTTCCCTTGGAGCATTTACAAAGCCTTCCAGCATTAGACAGAAAACCAATGATCTATCAGTTAGAAAACAACAGACACTAAGTTTTCAATCTCTTTAGACTGACACTTTATATTTTGCAGTCTGGAGGAAACTTAAAACACAGGCTATAACTTAATACTTTTATATCTTATACATTTATTTAAAACCTATAAAACTATTTCTGAACATATATTAATTTTTATGAGGTCATATCTAGGTTCTCCTGTCACAGATCCACCAAGAAGAATTTATATTTTAAAATTCATATTTAATATTAGCCAACAAGTCACTCATTTAATATCAGGAAGAATGCAAACAGCTTTGAGAAGTGTTGGTTTGGTTTAGTTTTGTTTTGTTTTTAATTTGAATGTTATCTTCATGCTCCTGAAGCCAATCAAGTAACTAAAAACGAAATCCCATACCTACACACAAAAGTGAAGATACAATCAATTAAGAAAAACCCAAAGCTTAAATCATTGTTAAAGTCATTAAAGCAAGTATCAATGTTTAATATCAGATGCTTCACCAACAGCTTCTCGCAGTTCAGAGTGTTTTAAAGAAAAAGTCCCGTACAGCAAAAAAACACCCCAACAATAAACATCTCCTTCGCATAACTCTGAATTAAATGCTGTTTTCAGTGCTGTAGTTACTAGTTAGCAACTCCATGAAATCATCTGCCTCCCAAGATCATGCTTCAAGAGACTTTACAATCTTTGCAGCTCTTGTTGTTTTGTTACAAAAATACAGATAAAACCCCTGCAAGCACAACTACCAAAAATTTTATGCTGCATCCAAATCAATCCAGTGGTTTATGCGAAATACATTTTACCAAAACAGTACATCTTCATATCCAGTTCCATCTGAAAGAACTTTTTTTTTCCATTTTAAAAGCAGTTGTACAGGCACAGCAATTTCCAGCTATATTAGCTACAAGTTCTCTCAAGTGTCTGCCAGACTAATATGCTCCCACAGGAAAAGAACAGATGTTTAAAAGCAAGAGGATGCTATTCACATTGGACATTAAATTAGGTCCACCATCTCAGTAATAGAAGAATGAAAGCCAAGGAGAACCTTACAAGTGCTTCATAAACTACCGAACAGAAAATAAATTCTTCTCAGTAAGGAGGGTGGTATCAAGCACCTGCTCAGTCTCAGGAAAAAAATGGAACCAAATCAAGGGAAACAGACTAAATTAAGTCAGTCAAAATAGCAGATACTAGTGCATTTTTGCAAGGTCAAATGGAAAAAACACTCCATACGGTCTTTTTAGGCTACAGTAGTTCACAAACACACCACCACCATTTCCCCAATAAACAAAATTAGACCCCATCAACTAACACCCAGGATTGCATGCATGCTCTCTGATCTTATGAAATGCTTGTGTTTCTTAGTCTACAGCAGGAGAAAACAAAGCAAGTTTTGCCTTCCTGAAAAAGACACAATGAAGAACTGACAAACTCCAAGCATCTGAGCAACCCTGTTAAAATGCCCTCCCCAGGTGCAGTCACTGGGAACATCTTCAATGTCATTTCCAAGATGTTTCTTTCCTCCACCAGCACGTAGGTGGTGGGACAGTAAACAGTAAAGAAAAAAAACAGTTTCTTGAATTGGCACTGTCCATTCAATCTGTGAAAAGAGATAAATCATTTCACTGAGGCTCACCCCAAAGATTCAAAGCGCAGCCATCAGAGGAGCAAAAAGGCTGCAGTGTTAAATATACGCTTTTGCCTCCCAGCAAACTTAGAATTAGGGACCTAAGACACTTCAGGGATGAGAGAACCCACAAACCGTTCAAGGAGGAAGAGGAAACACAGCACATTTTTTTACTGCAGTAACTTAAAGCGGGCCATGAAGGGAACTCAATGAGGAACTGGCTCTAAGTGGCCATCCCTGACTGAAGCATAACCGTTTTCAAGGTGCATCACGTCTGCAGTGGTATGCTGGTCTGCTGTTCAATTTTAATTACGTTTTAGGAACAAAAAAACAAACAAACAAAAAAAGGCCAGAATCCAAACATACAAGTGAATTATCACTATTCATTGACAACTACCTAGCATAACTGCCTCAGTAACCCAGCTCTGGACCGAATACTCCCTGCAGAGGAGATAACATACTGCTCAGGAATCCCAGTGAAGTTAGTTACCAAAATGCAGTGAGGACTGAACTGAGCATCTTGTTGATGAGTTCAAGTTCAAGTGAAGTCCCATGGTTAGCAAACACCACTAAATTCCTATATGGAAATCTGATTAAACTTTAATCCTTATGCAAATAGTTGAAGACCGATTTTCAAATGTAATTTTGTTTTAAAACCATAATGGATGGTTAAAGGTGAAAGAGTGGATAGTGTTCTTGGTTCTGAGTGAGAGATAACAATTTAGAGGCTTAGTATAAGTGAGGCAAAGTTTAAAAATAAAAGCATATATTCTTTAAATACACTTCAAATGCAATTAAGCTATGTCTCTTGTAAACACCACATTATTACACAGATAAAGGGCAGACAATTGGAGCATAATCTGGTGGAATTCAAATAAAGCAAGACAAAGAGAAGCATCAGCATGATAACAGAAGCATTTGAATTCATTACACTGCAAAACTAGTCCCAAGTAGCAAGGAAAATTCAAGGTCATCCTGCAAAAGCCAAACCCAAACAAACAAAAACCCCAAATTAGAACTCTTTTCTCCCTCGACTCTGCAGAGGATAAGTTTCCAATAAAATAATGAAGTAAGAGTAGCCATCCTCATCACAGACATCGTTCAGCCAGCTCTGGTGTGGGAGCCGCACGCGCACTACTCCTACAGCAGATCTGCTATCGTAAATTCATTCTAGAAAACCCAAACATTATAAAAGTCTCACTAATTCAAGTTATAAATCTAAGTGTTAAACAGCTAAATGATGCTCACGACCCCGTGTTTTTGTTTCAGTCATTTTATGCACAACGGGGCAATATTGTTTCCCAGCAAAAATACATCGTAAAGGCAGCGCTGTCCTTCAACTCAGGCTAAGGGAAACAGACTGCGCACGGAACACACAGTATCTCCTGAAAACATGAGTCTTCTTGAAGCTGAAGGTTGAAATGAAAGGCAAAACTAACACTTTAAGTACTTAAATATAGTATTAAATTTCTTCCTCGCTAATTGTGCTCAGAAACTGTTTCTTCACATTTAACATCGTAATTTCTGTTTGGTTACAAAACTTCAGGACGTATCAATGCGTGTGAAATAATCACAAGAAATACAATGAAGAAACCTAATTAAAAAAAAAAAATCAAAACCATCTCTTTGCATGGGAGTGAAGAAACGGGTACAGGAAACAAAGAACCAGAACTCTGGATGTCCCTACAGATGGCCTTCACAAGAAACTCTAAACGTACTTTAAAAAAAAAAAAACCAACAAAAAAACCCCACCACACTAATACATTTGCACATTCTCAAATTCCTTAAGTTTCCAGAGACTGACCACTAGTACACAATGCCGCCTCAACCTCTGTTTAGGAGAAATCTTCTCAAAACTTACCATAACTTATTTTAAAAAACATATATAAGTGTGTATATAATTTTTATGTATATATTCATTTGTATATGTATTTTTAATATATATATTCCACCATTTCTCTAAGTCTTTCTCTCCTATTCTCAATAACTCACCTCACAGCCAAAAATCCTAATCAAGCAAAAAATTTACCTACTTATCCCTTTGGGGTAAATAGGCAAATTATGTTTATAATTCAGCCAAGGACACAATAACAGAAAGAAAGCTGCTGGCTTCCTGCCTGCTAATGCAGAGCTCATCCTATGCTTTTATTTGCAGACATTTCTTTAAGTAGCTCAGAAGATCACTAGATAATTTGTGCAGAGCATCTCATGACTGAAATATTTTTAAAAATACCTATACGTCAACAGTCAGAATTTCTGCCCTGCATGCAGAGAGAATCAGTAAAGTCCTTCAGGTGCAGATATAGCTTAACACTAGCATTGATATCCCCCCCCTTTTTTTTTTGTACTTTTACAATTACAATCAGGTTCTGTTGCATGTGCACACGTAAGAGCAGAGGACAAAATTTTAACAGAAAATTATGAAAACAAAATCCTAGGTCTCCAAAAAAATCTCATTGTCTTGCGTGACTCTAAATATGAAGTTACTCCATTAATATTTCTAATTAACTTAATTTCATTAAAGTCCTAATCACAGAACTTAAATATCAATAATCCAGTTTCCAACTTATCTCTGAATACAGATGTCACAAAGTGTCATCAGAAAGAGCATCCTTTATGCATTTTGATCTGAACACACCAGAATTCAGTCATAATGAGTTCCAGTACTGACAGCAACTTTAAAAATAAAAAAAATAAAAAAGCGCACACTTTCTGGAAGTAATGCTACTTTCAAGCAACCTTCAGTCCTCACCTATACTCCACTAAAATACATTTGTACAAAAAACATTTTTTTATTCCCCTATGCTTCCTCTTCACTCTAATCATACAAAACAAAGATGTTTTCATTTTCAGAGACAAAGGATTATGATTCTATGCATAAAGAAACAAACGGATATGGACAATTTCAATACAATTTCTACTTCTACCTTTATAAGAGAAATAGAAGGGAAGGAGGGGAAAGCACAGTAAAATTTACATATACATGAGGTTTCTACATCTCCATTAGCAAATCTGAAAATACCTCCTTGATGAAAAGGTAATTACGTCTGTTTTTTCCTCCACATTAGTACTTACATAGAGCTTTATATCCTCAAAGTGCTTCACAAACATTAGCTGCATTAGAACCTCACTAATCCACACTTCACTAGATTGCACACTTCAAATCAGCACCACACTGCCGCTGAAAGGCAAAGATACTGCAACATCAGAAGCAACAAGGAAGTCTCCAACTAAAAGCCCTATAGCACATTTAATAGTAAATTCAAATAAGCATCAAAATGTTTCAACTGAAAGAGAGAATTTTTTGGTTGGTTGGTTTGGGGTTTTTTTTTTTATAATTACCATCTCATATTTTCCTAGATTGCCTTTGTAAAATTACTTCTGAGTTGAACCAAGAGTGGCTTACCAAGTCAAAGCCCTGCTAATCCTACCAAAATATTTACCATATCCTTATCAATTTTCAACTCCCATTTCCTAGATGAGGAAAATGGACACTGGAAAGCAACAGAAGTCATGGCCATCACCATTAGGATCCTACCATTTCCCTTACAATAGGGTAGAACACACCTTGTTTAGGAGCACAAACATATCAGCTACATTCTTAAGTCTCTAACTGATATGCATCATTTCAGACTTACAAAACGTTTGCCAAAAATTGGTATATATTGGCCAGCACTCAGAATCCTTCAGGGCATTTTGACCAAAAATCAATATATCATGACTGGCTGACAACAATTATCAGCAGCAGCAATAGAGCTGAGAGTTCCCAACTGATTCATCACAGCTGCCCAAATAGAAGCATCTCTACAGACTATTTCGGTATGCCACTTAAATAAATTTAAAATACCAAAGAGGTTCCTTTTTAAAAGGTGACAGTTGCCTTCTATAGTAAATTCTTGGGCGGAAGAACACAGTCTTGAAATTACATAGGTTCTTTGGAAATAAAAATTGAAATAGAAAAAAGTTTTAAGGTGACACAAACACCACGAAGCCCCAAGACCCTCCATATTCAGTTATTTGTTTTTTTTCTTTTTTCCTTTAACTGAGTTGAGAGACAACACTATACCATCCAGCACAGGTTAGCAAACAAAACGCAACTGCCAGAGAATAAATCCTGAGGAATGACATACCTGACCACATGCTCACCATGCACTACATCGTCCCCTATTCTACGATACATTACACTAGACGCTTTGTTCTTCGGCAGGCAGCCCTCTAGGGCTTTTCATCACAGAGAAGAAAGAGTGAGGCTGCCAAGCCACTTGAGGCTTTCTGAGCTAAGAGAAGAAAAGCAGAAGCAACTCCCTCAAGACAACCCATCTACCACCTTTCTTTGTAAGCACTTGTTCAGAATCGTTCTTTGTGACTATATACATCTTCCAGGTATAGCCACAACACTGCAGTGCACTGATGAAGAGAAGCTTTCTACACAGCCACCTTCACACCTGCCCTGCTTCAACAGCCAGCTTTATCTTAAACACGACATCCTCAATTTCCACTCACCATCCATAACTCTGAATTACGAAACTCCACAACCTTAATTCAGACTAGAAAGGAGCAGGAAATTAAGTATGCATTTGCTGCAATAAGCAAAATATGAAATAAGTAAAATAGTAAAATCAGATTGTTAGATTAACATAGCACCAAAAACAATTGTCAAGAAAAACATTTGAGTTTTCTTGATTTAAGAAATGAAAGACAAAGAGAAAAAAAATGCCACAAGACAAGCACACTAATTGTTTCTGTTATTAAATACTTCAGGGGCTTTCTTTGGTTTAATTTTATTTTGGTGGGGGGGGGGGGCATCTTTTTAAGTGCTGGGGGCTGAGGGAAATGAGGATAAGAGAAATCAGTTCCGAGTTCTCTAGAAAGAGCAGGCTATCATACATACTCATTACACTGCAGTACTACTTTCTATGATAAGAGTTTGATTCATCATTAATCAATTCTCTAACATGCCTTTCTTGCCCTTGGCTACAAGTTCCCCCGTAACATCAGGGTTTGTATCAGCCCCATCACAAGGCCTGCACTTCAAGCAGACACAGCGGCATTACCATCTTTAACGTGAAAGCGCAAAGACAACTGAACAAATGCACATCCACATTTTCTAATAAGTTACATATTTTGTATCTTAACATGAAGTAATAAGATCTCAAAATAGAGATGGTTCTTTAACTACTGACAAAAAGATGGAACAGCAGTCATTTTTCTAAGCATCTCTGAGTAACTCCCTATGGTCATGAAGGTAAATATAGCAGAAAGCTGATTTTGATGATAACACAAAGCAAAAAACATAGCTAATAGCAAAGCGGAAAAAAACCTTCCAGTTCAAAGCACATCATTAATGACTACTGTCAAAAGGCTCTCCAAAATATTTTTCATGTAGCTGAGGATGTTTTGATTTTAGTTAGACCGGCAACTTAAAAATATTTATTCCATAACCAAGTTATGTACACTAGAACAAATACAAACGTAGCAACTGACCTGTATTCCAGAAGAAGTTATATTCACCCTAAAGACTTCCACATTTTTGAATTAACTTCATTATTTATAAGCTTAGTTTTATCCCAATAAAAACAAGGTTGAAAGAGAAAGACTGTATTTTTGTACACTACTAAAACTATAGCATGACATCTTACAAAGAAGCAAAACTGATTTTATCAGAATGCAACCATAAGTTTATATACACACACACAAAAAGTATATATTTCTCCAGATACAATAATTATAAGCAATATTAAAAAAGAAGAGCTTGTTCATGTTCCTGTATTTCAGAACTTGAATGAGAAAATAAAAGCTGTCATCTTATATTTTAGCATCCTTTAATTACTGAGGATGCAAATCTTGACTATCTGAACTTGAGCTTTCACAATGAAATATAGGTGTGCCATAAAGAATAAGAATCCAGAACATATTTGGCAAATGGATAACAGCTAGACATTACTCTATTTCAAAGACAGTTAACAGCTTTCAATGTATTGCTCTTTTCCATTCCAAAACATTTACAAATGCCTTGTTAAACCAGATTTTTTTCAAAGTTCAAAATTGAAATGCATCATAAAATTTTTGTGTAACAAAATCTGAAGTATCTGGATGGTTTTTGTATTATCTTATTGTTCAGTGAACAAAAAGAGCATAGATTTATTGTTGAAAGGTAAAAACCAAGAGCCATATAATTTTTTCATTTTTCCTGATGAACCAACTACCACTGTAACTTAAGCTAAATAAGAGAAAACTGCTTTGTGATGTAAAGTGCTAAATTTGTCTGCTTGTAGTCTCTGTAGCAACCCAATATTCCAAAGAGACAATCATGTGATCAATGCTCTCAGCTCCTGCTGTTTATCCTGCACTGTCCTACTTACAGCAGCTCTCAATTCCAGCTGTCTACAGTAAAAGGAAAAACATCACCTGCTCTCCTGCCAGTACACGATGCCAGAACAGCCTCATTAGAGCTGTTGTAAAAAAATGTTGACATTGTTTGATTTAAAGATTAACATAAGGAGGAAATTTACACTGCAAAAAGAGCTGAGCAGACTTAACAGAAAATATTCCTACAGTATCAAGGAAGAGCCCTATGGTTTCAGCTATTAAGGTTTCAAATTAAATATATAGAAATAAACACAAAACCTGTGTGAACACGTTGTTCTTGCATAGTTAACTCTCTCAAGTATGAAGAAGCTTTTGAGCTTTAGCACCCAGAAATCTCCTCATTCTGTTCTTCAAAAATAATTCACAGCATCATCCTAGAGGGATCAAGAAGCAAACTCCTCCGTTCCTGAGGGACCCCACGGGAAATAGGCAAAAGATACCCAAACAGGGAGATATGGCAGAAAGAGGGGCTCAGGACTGGAAGCACAGTATTCCCTTTGGTCTTCACCACTCTTAAGACAAAGACAACAGCTGATCTCATTCATGCTGTTCCATAATCAACATCAACATTGCTGAAGTAGGCAGCAAGACCATTTCCGTGGCCCAATTGAAAAAACTACCACCACCCTCCCCACACTGCAGCCACGGCCACTCGAGATGGCAGCTCTGCCACCACACTTGCACCAGACTCCGGAATTGCATCTGCTGTGGCTAGTTTTACCTCCTCCTTCTGGCAAGATGAGGTAGAGAGGAAAAAAAACACAAATTCAGAACTATGATAAGCACACCTTCAAAAATCAAGATAACTAACATATGACTTTATGGGAAAAGACTCCTGAAAAATTCATATACTTCTTATTTACATCAGGTAGAGGAAATAATACTTCCATGAAAAAACAAAAGAACAGCAGGCAGGCACTATAAAATCCTATACCCAGATTAACATTAAAACAGCATTACCTGTGAAACCTGTGCAGCAAGTTTCATTTTGTAAGCTATGATAAGCTTATCACTTATGATTTTCCAAGTGGTTTTTTGGTTTTGGGGTTGGGTTTGTTTGGCTTTTCTTTTTTTTCTCCATTTGTTTTGGTTGTATGGTGGAGTTTTTTGGGGGTTTTTTACATTTTGTTTTTTAAGTGAACTTGTCAGACACAAGTTCTGGTTTGCCACCCATTGGTTATATTATTTCCTATTTACAAGGTGGGGGGAAGCAACCATACAAGTAATATAGCAGCTTTTAGCATTCTAGATTTTCAGTTGTCTATCACATCCTCCCACAGTCAGGATTACTCAATTATTTGCTTACTGGTATTTAAATTGTGTTAAAGTTTAGCAAGTTGTGCTTATTACCAAAACTTCAGGAGATATCCTCCATGTAAGCACTTCATACTTGTGTTTCATTAGGAGTGTCAGATTTAGTCTTCATTAAGGAATTTTATCTCAAATAGTGTTTAGTCGGACAAGTTTCCTAATCATATTTATTCCAGGTATACATTACTATATTAGCACCCCGTTGGCAAGAGGAAAAGTCTCATCCAAAGGCTGTTATTTGAGCAGTCCAACCAGAAAAGGTAGACAGACAATCGGAGGCAGCAGATCACAATCTCTGTCTCATACATTAATAGGGTGGATTTTCGAACAAAGCACACACAACCATATTTCTGAACATGGCAATAACAAAACAAGAGGTTGGAAAGGAGAAAAGAGAAAGACATCCCTACTTGTCAAACTTCATCATTTAATATGCACTCATTTAAACCACATTACTGAGCTTCTGTAATCTACCTTGCTTTAAGTGATTGAAAAAGGTTCTGACAAATACAGAGGCAATTATTTTTTTTTTCCCTGTTTGGTAACAACCAAGACCATTAGCAAAACCTTCCCTTCAGTCTTTTATTCTACTGTTGTTCTCCTGCTGACCCCCATCACCCATTCCTGAGATTGAAAATCGCCTACTTAAAAACGAGCAACAACAAAAAAACCCCACCACACGCACTTTAGGGAGTCAGCCACTCCATTCCTGCCCTATCTATAAACAGAAGTGGAACTAGCATACTTGAAAACCTCAGACAGTTTCCTCAGGCATGGTAACCGTGACTTGTTCTAACAGATCAAATTTCACCAAATACATGACTGTCTCACTTTTCTCAATGCTGGTTTTAGACTGGGGAGAAGCAGGGGGAGGGAGGGAAGAGCAGGTCATGGTTATTCCCTTGCAGCCTTGTCAACATGCAGCATGTGACCGCGCAATGCAAACAGCTGAGGTTTTAAAAATTTTGCTATGGAAGAAGCTAAGATACTAAACTAACCTCATATTATTATTTAATATAAGTTTGCTTGTTTTAGGAGTCACATCATTAAACATAATTAAACAGTGAACACTTCAAACCATCTAGTTCTTACTTTCTTGGTCATCTATTCACATACCCCAGTGGCACCAGTTTATCAGTATTAAGAGCTGCCCTCTTAAAATTGAAATGTACACAACACCATGATGAAGCAGACTTTTTAAAAATATAACCTTATACAATGAGGAAAAATAACAGAGCAACACACAGCAAGCCATGGCTGCCTGAGGATCTGTCGTCCCAGGCAAACACCCATTAGAAATCACAGCCTTACGTCTGTTGCTCTACCACATACATACAAAAAGCACAACACGACTGACTTCTATTGTTGGGAGACCAGATAACAGAAAATCTCACATATTCTGGAACCACATGCTTTCAAACAGAACTCAGAAAAAAAACAGATGGGATCAGCTTCAAATGAAAGAAATAGCTCTATCCGTGCATGCTTCAAAGAGAAAGCAGTGCAAAAGTAGACTAAGGTCCTGCACCTCGCTCAACCATAGCTCCAGAAAGCACATGTTAAGAAGTTACCTCCACTGTCAAGAGCACTGGCTACTCAGTCTCTAATCAATCTTTGAAATTAAAGATTGCCAGCAACAACAACCAATCTTATAAAAATCTGTAGCTATAATACTTCACAGCACAAGTCTATGTAGTGCCCAGCCGAGCCCTGAAGCGCAGCATGGTATAAACTAGGATCGGAAGCAGAGCGGTAGCAGGCTTCAAATCCCCAGTATACCAAGTGCCTCTAAATTACACAGGCACATGAGTTCTACACTCAGGGTTTCTGAGTGTTAATGCAAAGAACAGTCCCAAGGAAAGCAAATCATACATAACAACACAGGAGGAAAGTAGGCATTGAAGATAACAGTAACAAGGTCTGAAATGAAGACAACACCCATGCAGGGATACCAGAGAGTGGGGCAAATTCCTCCCATTTTTTGGTACACGCAGTTTCTTCCTGTACTTCTCCCACCACGCAATGCTTTAGAAGAAGGAAAGGATGAATAAAAATATACCAACACTATCACAGGTAACTTTTTTTTTTTCCTTACGAATGAGATAGACATTTAATCACCACAAGCAATACAGAGAAGTAATTACAACCTTCCTGAACAGAAATGCCTGATTCCCTATGACAGATGCAACACCTGCCACATTCATCTGCGGCCATGTCTGCATAGGAGCAGCACTACTTTCCGGGCAGATATATATATTTCTAACAGAGGAAGAAAGAGAAAGCCTTCTGAAAAAGACACTATTCTTCCTACATCAAGAGGCTAGCATGACACACTTCTGAGATTAGCATTATGAATATCACTATTCTTATTGCTTGAAAGACAGTGAAAATGACCAAAAGACAAAAATACAGCTTCAAAACTGTTCTGATTCTTCAGATAAGTGCATCCATAATCACGAAGAGAAGAATGACTTTGGTCATTTGGTGGTTTTAAGTTTTTAATTCAGTCAGCCATATCTACAAAAAAAGACAAGGTTAGTATAGGTCTTGGTGATTAAATAGGTCTCAGGGAAGGAAAAATATGCAAAAAGTTGCCTAGAACTAACAAAAACTAAACCTTAATACCAATTGTCTGGTAAGAAACTTCTCAGTACCCTGGGTGCAACAGGCAGAGCGCTTGCTAGGCAGGCTGCAAGTCCTTTTCTGTTGAGTTTGCTGCAGTGCCATGCTTAACATTTGATAAATGTCCCTTTTGACTAGAAGAGTATTCCAATTTATACAAGAGACCAAAATCCTCTCAAACCATTCCACTTGACATCTCCTGCCCAGACACAGAACGACAGCTACAGGGGTGCTATCCCAAAGCACCAATTTCAGCCATTTGCGTCTCTCCCACGGGGAGCTGCTGGGAGCAGAGGCCTGAACTGATACCTCTGAACAGCCTAACTTTCCAGAGAGTATAGATTAAGGAAATCATGGATATTCCTAGAAGGGATGAGCCAAATATGCTATGAGTATGCACATCTGCTAACCATTCCCCTCACTTCACTACGTAAAAGCCAGTGCTCAGAAATCCCATGGTGTTGAGCGATCTGGTACAAAACACTGAAATTTCTCTACCAGAAATTCTTTACATAAATCTGTGTAAATCTTTCCACATATTTTTCCAGTAGTTCTGGACTACTTATGATGAAGCTGTTGTGTGGGTAAGCACGCAATTCCTTCAGTTATTTTCATCAAGCATGCTGACCTTCTGACCTGAATCAGAGTCTCCAAATTAAACAAACGCTACTATTTTATTTTCAAAGCTTTCATCAGCTTTTCCAGCTGCTGTAGAGAGCTTTATGGATTTACTGTAAGAGATGCCATGACATAACTAATGCTATTTTCAAACAGCAATTTGGAAAACCAGTTCCTCAGATGAGGAAAGGCCAGACCATGCCAAGACAATATTGGCCTAAATAGTTAAAAGTAAACTCTTTTCTATTGATTTATAGCAACAACACACAAGAAATGGATGGACAAGGACACCCCAGAGAGGAAATATTTGCCCTGACTAGGGTGGAGAAAGAGATGCCTAGAACTAAAGGACAAGTTTACACATAAATTAAAAGCAGCAGTTCACAATTACTAACAGAAATACACACAAACATGTGCTTCTGCTTCTTTTGCTCCAAAACAGCTCTAATTTTCTTTCAAGTTTAAATTGATTGGAGAAGATGCCAACAATGGCCAACTCCACACCCAAAAAGCAAAGCTGCTGATCTCAAAAGTTCCCTATGTGGAAGATTTAACACATACATATACACACACACACACAAAAAATCACCCCACACAAAAAAAACATCATCTAAGCTTTAAATTGCTTTGGATTTTAAAAGCTGATTTGGGAACAGCGATTAAACTTGTTCCAGCTAACCTAGTTTTTTTATTAATTTCATTATTTATTGCTAGGCAACACAGACCATGTCAAACTACATTAGAACCATGAGAAGAAGTCCTCACAATTTAGATCAAAAATTATCTTCTTGCCCTCCTCCCTCTCAATATGGAGGCCACATGTATTGTAACACCGGTGTTCCCAGACAGGACCTTCTTTCTGACCAGGAGCTGACATTTCAAACTCTCTTCTCAAAATCTCCCGTAAGATGCAATTTATCCAAACCTCATGTGGTGCCTGTAAATAGCTCTCTAAATCCCACTTGCTCAAAGAATAAGTCTTAGTATTTACAATCAGAATTAGTCCCAGTCACTATAATGACAAGTCCTGAGCAGGTATCTCTTCATACAGTTATCCTTTTCTTCCTTTCTAGAAGACTGTACTTTGTCTTCCAACATCCCCACTATCTGGGGTATGTATGTGGGTATCTGCACAGAAGAGACTGCCTACCACCTTTAATATTGCTTCCTTTCATCATAAGGAAGTCCTGAAGAACTCAAAGGAAGAAACCCAAGAAAGATCAGAGATCCAGGATCCCAAACAAACCATAAACAGTGTGCTCTAAATTAAATGTTTCTTCTAGCATGAAGCTTAAATAAACACTACAATTTCTTTAATAAAGCAAAATAAAACATCCTACCTTTTGTTTATAGGTTTTTCATCTTTCTCATAAGGCTTCACAAACCATTTCCCAATGCGCACAAAATTCCGATTCATTAAACACCTCTCCAGCAGGTTGTGAACGGCTTTGAAAAGCAGAGTGCGACATTCATAAGACAGTCCATTCTCCCAAACACCATCTTCCTCCTCTATAAGGTAAAGGGAAAAAAACACATTTGCATTGAATTCCATCCTATTATTTCATGTACATATCACAATATCCTTTTCTCTCCCACAAGCTGTGAAGACATTCACAGCATAACATGCAACCTAAAAAAGCCTGTAACATTCAGATAACAACTCTACTCACGTTATAATAGTACAACTGTTAAAAGTAATCAGCTATAAAAATTTCTCATCCCCCACAAGAAAAAGATTCAACAGCTATTTGTACACAAAAGGAAACAACAGGCACCAGGACCTTATATATTTCAGCCTTCAAGATCACTGTATACTCACCTGTCTGGAAGGTGGTTGATGTTTTGGGTAGTCTGAATCACTTATCCTGAAGAGTTAGTTGACAATTATGCTTAAAAATAAATTCCCCAAGGCCAAACTTTTAATATATCTTAGTGTCTTTAGCTACCATTGACTGAGGAAAGCTGGGCACAAATGTAATTGACCAACTGACCCTTAATATTCATCAATTTGCTAAAGGAGGGGAAAAAAATTACCCTAATTCAGTAGACTGCTAAGAGCAACTTTATTTTCCCCAGAAGATTCTCATAACTTTTTCTTGTGCAAAAAAAAAAACTTTTAATTGAAATTTAAAAAGCTATTTAAGCAGGGTAGTCCTGCTTTCTGATCTATACATAGAACAGAAGAGGAAAGCAGGAAACAGACAAAGCCCAGTTCATACTGATAGGATTCTGAAGTGAAACACCGAGATCTTACGTGCCCCACAAATCAGACACAGTCGTGGAATCCAACTTACACAAGCCAAGCTGACTTGCCAAACTGGAAAGCAAGATTTGTTACAAGAAGCTGTAATCTTTTCAACTGCTCTGGTGTATAATCAGTGTTTGAACACAGCTGAGGGGCCCTAGAAGTACATGCACTGGCCCAAAGAACTACAATGACATTACACAAGTGAAATGAGGGACATTTGAGAGTTCCTGTAGTATCTCTTAGTATACATCTGACATCATTGATTCCCAGCAACACACTAATATGCAGGATAATGTAAGAAAACTCAAGATCTTGTCCTTAAATTACCAGCAATCAGGTCATGTCTTTTTGCCTACAGTTCCTCATCTATCATGTTTTACATCCATCGCTAAGGATCTGCTACTGGTCACCTTGGACTACCCTAGCACAGTCACCCTTACAATGCCATTGCTTTTATACTCCAGGTAGCAGCAGAGACTAGAAGATTGTCTGACATAGATAAGGAGACATATTTTTACTTCAGTCTCTGGATAGTCATGGAATAATTTAGGTTGAAGAGGACCTGTGGAGGTCACCTGCTCCAATCCCCGCTCAGAGTTTGAAGCGAGAAGAGGTTGCTCCTGTCTCACATTCAGTGCCCTTTGTGGCTCCTCTGCACACCTCCACGAAGTGAGGCTTGGGCTGAGATTTACTTTCATACAACAGGTCTTACAACAGCAACCTGTCTGTTCACCTCTCCGTCACAGAGGATTTTGGTTCAAACAGCTTTCCACTGGTTTGCTTGATGGTCAGAAAACCTCAGTAATACAGCCAAGTCCTTGCATTTTAAATCTCCCTTTGAAATAAGCCCCTTCACCTTTATCTGGAAGCCACTTACAAGCTTAAAAGGTTGCAATAGTATTAACTAAAGTCTCAATATCCTTAAATTAGAGAGCATGAAGAAAACCAGATACCTAAGAGTTTTATTTAGAAAAAGAACTTTACAGATTATTACAATAAAAAAGTCTTACTTAGGAAAAACACGACAAAGAAGGGAACTTCAGGATACTCCTGCAGCCAGAAGGTGGTGGCCATATTTCTTTATTTCTAGATTCCACACAAATGAAAGCACACTTCTACTGAAGATCAGTATTGCAAGTTAAAGAAAATTACTCCAAGTATCCTTCTCCGAGGGACAGAAGAATAAACAGACCCGCCCCATAATTTAGAAATGAAGAGGTGCACACCACTACAGTTGAATCACGACATGAAATAATTTTCTGGTAAAGACAAGGAAAAGCAAGGAACCGCATTTCCTAAACAAGAGACCTCATCATGAGTTTCCCACCCCATCACCCTATTCCAGTTTTGAAGTTCAGCAAAAACTTATTATTAAAACCCATAAAGCTAAAAGATAATATAGTAAGTCACTAAGGAAATATTGTACAAGAAGCTTGTAACAAAAAGCAACAAAGGTCCAAAGTCAAAGGGTATAAAATGTTTGTGCCAAGAGGACACATTCTTTCCCAGCTCAGAGATTTGTAGACACACACACACAAACAAGCAGCCCTGTCCTACAGGCAGCTTTGCTGCTCAGCACACATGGCTCAACTAGTGGCAAACGAGCAGCTCAATAGAGCAAACATTAACTACAAAGCATAATGATATTGGACTTTAACTGCACAATAAACTCCACACCATTTCAAAGGTTAAATACTTGGCTCTCGTAATTTTAAAAAATCATTTTAAGAACATCCCCTGCAATTACCTATTGTAAGAGGAAATAGAAAAAGCTACTTCCAGCCTTTATGCCTCTAATTTTGTTTTGACATATTAGTGTATCAATGAGAAGAAAGATGTGGAAATCGCAAAAGATACTGAAGCATAACTCAAAGCTTGTAGTTTGATGGTCATGTTATGGACACAAAGGAGAGGTTTCAGTTTTCTGAAGACACTACAAAGTGCTCAGTATTTCATTTAACATTGATAGTTGTGCTGACAACCAAGTTATGAACAAAAGTTTACATGCAAGGACTTGCCACAAGACTAATTCCTGAAAGCTCTTCTAGCTGTCTTCAGTTTATCACTGAAATGGAGACCTCTTAGATGATGAGCATACTACACGGGGAAAGCGTAAGGGATTAGATGGAAATCACAATCAAAACTCTCATATTTAAATAGACAGCATGCTGTAAGCATGCCTGTTGATCAGGAAGAATGTCTGGTACCCAGACCACCTGTTCGAACTGAAGTGCATCTTGCTACAGAAAGGGAAGGTTCAGTAAGATGACAGTTAAAGATACCCTAATTTCAGAACATTATTCAAATTCATGCGAAAAAACCAGCAGTAAGTGTTCTGTGTCTTTTTTAAGTCTGTTTAGTCACTCCCCCTCTCCCTTTTTTAGAGTGACGGATGGAAGGAGAGAAACATGATATCTGCTCACATCTCCCAGCTATTTATCTTCTTCATTCAAACTGTTGTTTCTCAACACAAGAAAAATCCTCCTGCTTAACAGAAATTGCACAAAGTAAATCATTTTTAAAAAGAAGGGAAGAAGAAACAGCACTTTTGTCTTCTGATCTTTCTTAAAGACAATAACTTCCAATGTTCAATCTGATAGTGATAACAAACCAAAATAAGTTGCTGACTCATTTTAAGAAGGTGTTAAGCCACAATTTCAATTTAGACGAGTGTTATCCACAGAAGTGTTCTGGCAACCTGAAGGTTATGAATATTTTTTATTAGTTCTCTTAGCCATCCAAACCACTTGTCTCCTCTGCAATATACTTTTATGTCAATCCATTAAACAAGTTATACACATATCATCCCATTGTAATGAATTTAGCTCCCTCTCTCTTTACACCACATACTAGGCAGAGAGTTTTCCTTAAATGAAACTAAAAATTATCAGGAAATGAAGAATTAACAGAAACAATGGCCAGGAAAAAGCAATTTTCATACTGTGCATAAATAACAAACTTTCTCAGTCAACATCTCCTTGACACTAGCACCATCCAATTTTAATGGAACAGTTGTAGGAGGCTATTTGCTTTCAGTACGTTTATGTTTTACTTTACATTCTTTATACCATTCATCTGAAACAGTAAAGTTCATTTTTACTGATTACGCCCTTCTGCCTTTCTGGTGCTCTCGGACAAGCATACTGTGAGGCAGGAGTTGGGAAGCATGCTTGGAATACAAAAGCCTTGCGATTTTTTAGTGAATTCTGAAAAAGCAGTATCTTTAAGCCTTTTCATTTCATTCAAGTCAGATGCTTTAAACCATATTTGTTACCCACAGATCTTTAGTCAAATTTATTAATCTAGGATTGCTAACAAACAAACAGATTTTTGCCTTATGTATGTTTTTTGCAAGAATACCAGTGTTTAATTTCTTAATCTGTTTTGAATTTCTTAATCCATATTGCAACAGATAAATACATAGTATTAAAAACGAGCTTTTCAAGAACACTTGTAAAGAATGTGTATTTCCCCCCTTCCTCCTTTTAACATATAGGTGGCCACATCCGCAAAACATCAGTAAGCATCAACTCCTGAAAAGGCTGAATATGTTTACCATACCATTGAGTATTAGGAAGATATTTTTAATGAACTTCCAAAATAAACTATGCAAAGAAACAAATCACAGCCAAGCCTCCACTTTGGACAATTCCCCCCTCCACCCCCCCCCCTCC
>NW_010116883.1:30991-38188 GCF_000699245.1 Pterocles gutturalis
CAATTACACAGAGGAAAAATCGATTCCTTGGTATCATGACTCAGATGCACCTTTTAGAAGTATTACTTACCTTCATAGGCTTCTTTTCTGTCATCACTTGACAGCATGCCAGTTACAGAAATAGTTGGATGCAAAACTGATTTATACAATGAAACTTCCTATAGCAGCTTCAGATTACAAGGGAAGTATAATAAGCAAAGTCGTGTGAAATTGCTGCTGCGTGCAGTACTGAAATAATATGACAGAACACGTCAAGTAAAGTTTCCTATTTAAAAACCAGATTTTAAAAGTTAAATAATTTAAGATTAAATTAAATTGCTCAAAGTAAGAATTATCCAGTTAATGCACTGAAAAATAATTTTGAGGGTCTATATCCCTTATGAAATAAGGGAGAAGCAACAGATTTTGTGTGAAAAAAGGGACTGACAATTCAAAAATACCAACTTAAGAATCCAAGACAGACAAGTTTGTTTCTAGTGGAGTTGTCTCTGCTATCTACATTCAAGGAAAAGAAGATAGATGTAAGACTCTAGATATCCAAACTAGTTGGAAAATTTCATCAACTGAGAAGCAAGCCAGAACACGAACTCCTGTCCAAAAACCAGACTCAAAATACTCAGCACAAACACAAGTCAGTTTTTGTAGTGCTAGCCCTTTACCAGCATCAAATATATAGGTTTTATGCTTCCTCTACCCAGCAGAATATTTTTCTAAATACTAAAAACTTAAAAGTATGACCTTTTTGCAAGCATGTAGCTATCCTTGTTTATAAGGGTAACAAGGTAACAGCTTTCCTTCCCTATTTGTTGGGTGTAACTTTGGCTCATCTGGAGACCTACTGCATGGAAACAAGAAAAGCAAAGCTTAACAACTTTCTAGCTAAATATTCCAATATCCTCCTCCACACTGCCTTTGAGTAATTCCGTATACAGATATATTTTGCTTATGTTGTTAGATCATACCCGTAGTGCCCATGGAGTCATTGCTCTTTATACAGGTACATTACGCACGTGACATTGTATCTACAAATAACATAATACGATGCAAAATCCTCATTTACTGTGAAAAATTATTTTTCACCTTATTTCACACATATTTCACATGCATGTTGGTCAGGAGAAAAGAAAAAAGGAAAAAAGCTAAACATCACCTTTGAGGTGGTACTCACACCAAGTCACTGAAGTTTTACAAAGACCATTTTGGTAATTTTTGAGTAATGCTTGCTTATCAGCAGTTTTGCTTAAGTGGGCACATCTCAAACATGGAGGACTAAAGAAACAGTAAAAAAAAGTGCAAGCCACTAGGCTGAACTCTCTTTGCCAACTCCTTGCAACTGGCAGACTTTTTTTACAGACCCCTCAGTATGATAACTGGCTCATACTCTGGTTTCTATTTTATTAAAAGTAATGAGACACTCAATGCTGACATTGGCATAAACCAACCAATTCACAGATTTGTTCGGAGACAAGGATTTGATCTATAATGCACATATATTGAGAACAACACAACATGCAGGAGTCTTTGCTGCCACGACTGTTCCTGGTTTTACCATACAGTATCAGCAGACAAGCACCAGTATACAGATCTTTCTCCTTTTCCTTCAAGCTCTCCCACAAGCCCAGCGAGGAGCTTGGACTAGTGTTATTTTTATACATTTATTGCTTGCAGAGGCATGAGGAAGACTGTTCAAGAAAAAAATTTATAAACTTGATATATGATGGGTACAAGGAAAACTTTTTAAATTTTTAAAGTAAATTAACAAGATTTAATAGACACCAGAATGAAAAAGACGTATCTTACAGTTCACTGGTTAAAAGATGCAATTTGAAGGTCAAAGGCATATAGCAAAATCCAAGCATTAATCAAATTGTAACCACTTCCTTAGGACTATGTCTTGTACAAAATTCATACCCAACTGTTCTCAGGTTTGAAACCATCTACTGCCAATTTAAAAAAAATAAAATTCAAGTGTATAGGTAACCACCTTAAAACAAGAAATAACCTATCTGATCAAATAACTACAGATAAGACCAGTGAGAGACCACTGCCTTCTGAAATTTGGAGAGATGTCCTACTTTAAGGTTTGTGTTGCAGAAATTACTATAATCAAGCCTCACTGTCACAACAAAAACATAACCTCTGAGGTTGCTAGAGGATAAAATAACATTTCAGTCACTTCTGTCTGCCTCTAGCTACACTGAGGTAGAAATAGACTTATGGGTTAGGGTTTTGTTTTTTTCATTTTTTGGGGGTTTTTTTTGCATTACATATAGTAAACTTCCTAGGGAAGGAAAAAAAAAAATGACTGAGTGAAGTCAATATTACTGATCAATGAGCATCTCCAAACAAGTCTCCTTTTGACATGCCCCTAGGCAACAACAAATCCTGACCATCAACAAGACAGTTATCCAAGGCTTGATACAAGAATACACACATAGCCAGTAGCAGGCATTCAAATATATCTCCAGGGCAGAGAATGAACTTCTAGAATGTACAGGCTGAAGAGAAAGAGAGAGAAGATTTTTTTTTTTTAATCTGATATGCATAGATGTACACCCAGAAAACTGTATGTTTCCCCTTGAAGTGATCTTGGGAAGGCACTCTGTAAGGGACAAAGAATTCTTGAAGGCTGCCATATTTCAAATTCCCAAGGGTTGATAACCAAGATGTGTTCCAGACACTGAATGGCCATTGTTCGTTGGAACTACAAATCACCAAAAAAAGTAAAAAACTGTCAAAATACCAACCTCTCCTTAACAGGCATAGTTTCATACCAAAGGAAGCCAAAATCAAAAGTTGTTAACATTGCTCTGGCATATTTCTAACTACAGCTCTTCCCCAAGAGAAGTCTGTCCATAGGCAGTAAAGGACAGGCTACCAGCAGCAGACTGCTCTTAGCCTCTCTCTTCCTCCCTCACCCCATTCTTCAGGACAATTCTTCACCTACCAAGTAGAAAAGTTCTAAATGAGGCAGCACCTTAACCGTCAGCAGCAAACAATTTCCAATCAATTTTGCAGGTAACAAGCCTCTGCCAGGAAGTAATTTATCTTTCCCATTGAAAATGTAACAAGCAATCATTGGGAGAGCAGGGCAACATGAATTACCAGGAGAAATTGTTCACCAGTGAAAAAAATCCATTAGGTCTATAACAAAGGTCAGATAACATTGTTTGGGTTCAGCTATAATTCTTTCTTATATGAGGTTCACATTAAGATTTTGTGTAACAGGAAAGAGAAAAAGTGCAGGTACTCCTCAGCCATCTCCTCCACAATCTAGCTGATTAATATCTTTATCAAGTTCTGATCAGAAGAGCCAAGCAGACTAACACACTCTAAAAGATTATGTTGTCTCATTTTAATTAAAAAAGGAGACAAAAACACGTCTGCAAAAGCCAAGGTGTCAGATCCATCTGCACACAGACATAGGTAACAGACCCAAGAGTGATAGGCACTTATGTAGAAAAACACCTATGAGCAAAACGTGTAGAATAATAGCCTCTGTACTGAAGTGCAGACATCCACAGGTGACCCAAACAAACAAAACATCCCAAACAACTGCAAAGACATGGCTGGGAGACTCTAATCCCCTACTACCTCTCCCTTATACCCTAAGAGAGGTTAAGAGTTGTTAAGTGCCTAGGATGATACATGCTTATCTACCTGCGCAAAAGTGTAATTCCATAAAACCAAAAACACTCACTGATCTAGAAGTTCAGCTACAAAACACCACTGTTTTCAAAAGGTACCTCTACACTATATCACTAGTAGAGAGATTAAAGAAAGAATGCAAAGAAAGTTGCTCAAACAAATAATTTTGATGGCCAGGTAGTGCAGAAATGCACTCTCCAAATGGTTCAATTTTTGTTCCATCTTCCACTCAAAAAAAAAAAAGGTAACATATTTGTCTCAATTCAATCCCACCAGCCAACAGCATACAAAATTTACATAGATACTTCACACAAGTATTAGTCTTTGCTCGGGGCAGACCCAGGCCAAAAATAGCACTTAGTGTAAGTTACATCTCATTCGTACAAAGGATGTTCCCTGCACGTCAAGACTCAGGTTATTCATAGGGCAAAATAAGGAAGCCATAAATGTGCCAAAATATCAAGCAGCCTACAACGTAAGTGCCATTTAAGGTGCAAAGCTTCTAGTTCCAGGACAGACAGGAATACAAACAACATCCAAATCTTTGAAGTGAATTATTCAAAGAAATAAACACCATTTTTGTGCATCAATTGTTTTTCAGATCATATTATTTTTGTATCAAAATTCCACATGTTATTAAATTGTTTCAAGTCAACTTCCTCAGCGGCACTTTAAACTCATATTTGTTCTTCAGCTTATCCACAAACACAGACAACAGTAACAATTTCTGCTTACCAGGTCACCAAACCTCAGTCTCATTTTACACTTCAGTAATCTCAATACTGTACATTATTTGAAAGGAAATTGGAGTGATGCGAGTTTTTTTTTCCCCCCTAGAATTAGTGCAGTCTCACCACTAGTCTTAGTTTAAAAACCTAACTTCGGCATCTGACTGATAAGCAACTGGAAAGCCATCTACTTTGGGATCAAGTAAACACTTCCAAAACAAGCTGCCAAATTTGAAGTACAACACTATTGAGAAATACAAATATTGTCAGTCTTTACAAAGTCTAAGTTTGAAAGCAGGTACACCTTCTTCAGAGCACTGGGAAAGGGGGAGAGAGAAATCATAAAAATACAGGGTTTAGAAATTCTTACACGAAAACAGCAAGCTAGTTTCAGATGCCTCCTTTTGAGGGCTTCTCACCAATGACTCGAATTCCCATCAAAACAACTCCATATGGTTCAAGAGTTGCCCAGATCTCTACAACTCTTACTACAAAATAAAATGGGGTTTACTATTTGAATTGAAAGTTCTAATTACCCAACAAAAGGGATCTTATCAAAACATGTTTAAGACATCACTTCTGAATCACAAGCACAGCTTTAGGCACAGCTTTCTCATGAAGAAGCTGCCAAAATTCATAGGCTTGGTTTTTTTCAAAAGAAATAAGTGGGGAGCAAAAACTTCTTTCTTGAAAATCTAGCAGTCCAAGACCACCTAAACACAGACAGTAGCTGTTTGATCACTGTGCTTCCATAATAATTTGGTGTAGATTGTAGCAATAAATTTATCTTATCTATAGACAACAGTCCATCTAGTACAGATTTTCTAAGGGCTCTGGCAGAAGACAGCCCTGAGTAACAGCATTCTTTCACTGACCAAACGAAGGTACTAATTTCCTCCTACCTGAGAGATCATGATGAATAAGGTCAGCGAAGTTGGGGTCATCACCCCACCAAAATATCCACAGCTCCCTGCGTCCAGGTCTCTGGTCTCGGCGCCAAACACTGAGTACATCCGCCTTCAGACAGCGACTGAAACTGCTCAAAATAGGGTCCTCTTCCGTGACCGGAAAGAGAATTGGGGCAGATGTTGGACCCTGCCATACATATCGCTTCCATTTAATCCCAGTTAGATCAGCCTAAGGGAAGGAAAAGAACAACTGTCAGACACTGGGGTAGGTACACCCCCACCAGAAACATCCTATTATAACAAGATGATGGCACAGGAAGAGGCGGGTGGAAGGGCAAAAGGATTAACCCAACAAAATTTAACAGAAACCATACTTGTAAGCTTTGTGTACCTTAGAAGATAAACTGGAAATAATCGGGCACCCTGTTTTAAAATCCCCTTTAATAACTGCAATAAAGCAAGAGCTGTTCATTTTCACTGCAGCTTTAAGATTACAGAGAGAAAAGCCAGATCTGATTTAAAATTTTAAAAGTGAAAGACAAGTGAATAATGTAATTATTTGCAGACTGCAACTGTCCAATCTACTAAACACTTGCCTTAGCAAAGAATCTTTCTTTTTGCTTACTTACTTTGCTTACACTACCTTTTCAACCCAAGATTAGTCTAAGGAAATAAGTAATAAATATAGTCAATTTAACTCAAGCATACATTCTTTCAGCCATCTATTACTTTGGAAAATTTCACAAGTTTCTCCATTGTAAAACATTTTTTATATCTCACACAGGAAGCCTCTGAAGCACATTTATTTTACCAAGAGCTATCACACTTTTAATTTCTCACACCACATTTTAAGAATTTAAATCTTTTTCTATCATTAAATTATAAGTCAGACTTGTGCCCACATTGATTATGATCCACTAAATGCTCTTCTAGGCAAAAATTCATTTGACTTTATAAAGTAAAAGAGTTATTACTATGCGTAATGGGAAACAGACTACCCCTGGATTATCTACAATGCAATACCACACCAAGTTTTAGCACCAAGTTTTTTCACACGAGGAGTCACCTTAAGGCACACAGGGGAGGCACTGCCCCTGGGTTCTCTCTGAGAAGGGAGAACACAAGGTAGGCTGGCGTTTGCTGAGAAGTCTTCAGTCTTCTTTTCTTCCCCCCCCATATGACAACACACAAAGGATTACCACAACATTTAAGCCTAACATGGCAGCCTCCCTACCTTCAGAAGGAGAATTTCATCAATTTAGATGAAAGGTAGGGAGTCTGCAACAGTTGATACTTTAGAAAGACTTTTAGATTTTAAATTCACTACTAATATGGAGCTGCAAGCCTGATGCAGACACACTCAGGCTGTACAGATTCCCCTCCATCCACAAAAATTCAGTACCACAGCTTGGCAGAGGTTTTTACTTGTAACAATCTCTAGAATAACAAATATCAGGCAGTCAGCTAAGATTAGCTAATTTGTATTAAACAGCAGATGAAACAGCTCAGCACAGCCACCAAAAATTGCATCACAGTCCAGCTAAATCAAATTTACTTTGGGAGCTACCAAAAATCAACAATTTGAACAATTTCATACTTGGGTTTAAAAAGACTACAAAATGGTGCACAACAAAACATAAGAAACCACCGCTTCACAGGGAGTGCATCACCCAAAGCAGACCTCCAGAATAAAAACAAGCAGGAAAAGAGATCACTCTAAAAGCAAGGAAGAAGGGAGGTTTCAGCTCAGATTTGTCTGGGATGTCACAAGCTGGGAAAGAAAAGAGAAAGTTCCCCGAGATGCGGGTCTGAAAGAAGGAGGAGCAGCAGATCTCCTTACCTCCTGCGAGAAATGAGATATAGGAAGATAGGGAGAAAGGAAGAAAAGTTGCAGGCAAGGAAAACGAAAGGGG
>NW_010116883.1:38219-38560 GCF_000699245.1 Pterocles gutturalis
GGGGGGGGGGGGGGAGGAGAGAAAAAGAAAAGAAAAAAAAAAAAAAAAGAGTTGCAGGGAGGATAGTATCCAGGAAGAAAGCGGAGGGAGGGGCAAGGCAAGACAGACAGCGATGGAGGGGGAACCAGAGGGGCATGGGAGAGTTGGCTGGCTCCAGGCAGGGCCTACTCTGAGGACTCATCCAACAGAAGCTATGCTAAAAATGGCTGCTTTGCTTCCACTACCCCTTCCTCCCCTCCCCCAAACCTCCTCCTCCTCTCTTTCACTCTGTCTCTGGTGTGTGTGTGCCGGTGGCGGACACTTACCAGGCAGAAGAGGTTGGAATGGCAATCCTCCAGGCT
>NW_010116883.1:38640-38902 GCF_000699245.1 Pterocles gutturalis
GAAAGAGACAGACAGAGAGAGAGAGGGAGAGAGAGAGACAGACACCGAGAGGGAAAGGGGGAGGGGGGACTGCACACGCACAAATAATAATACAATTAAATAAGGGATTTACATACAGACACACACGCACGCGAAATAGTGGCAGGATAAATAACCCAGGAGGAGAGTGGTATCGGAGAGGGAGGATAAAAAAAATATATTTTAAAAAAATTAAAAAAAAAATTAAGAGAAACTCGGAACGTTTTTCCTTCTTCTGGATATC
>NW_010116884.1:0-291 GCF_000699245.1 Pterocles gutturalis
AACTGTGGTTTTAAAAAAAACCACGACACCTGGTAAAGTGCGGGGACCCAACCCAGCCCAAACTTCTGTTTAATTGCTTTCTGTTCAGATTTAAACTTTAATTAGACATCCGATTAGCTCTTATTAAATAATGCTTTATCCATTTTTACCTATTCTTTTATAGATTACATATAAATTATGTATTTTTATAAATGCATATATATGATTTTTATATATATAGTACTGTATGTACATATACATATTTTTACACACCTTTATTCATATATATTTCTATATATGTATATACTGGAT
>NW_010116884.1:440-851 GCF_000699245.1 Pterocles gutturalis
ATTTTTAACTAAAGGTGCCATAAAATGTATGAAATGTCCATATCCCAGCTCCCGGAATTAGGTGTTGATTTTGTGGAACGTGCCAGACGCACAGATGTCCTCACCTTTTTTCTTTTTTCTTTTTTTTTTTTTTTTAAATAAGTTCATTTATCTATTTATATATTTATTTTTAAAGTCTGGAACAAGAAGGAAAAAAGGAAAGGAGTTGGACCAAACAAGCAGCTAACATCTCTCTCAAATGTTCTATGGCCTTAGAAAAAAAATGGGGTGTAGAGGTTGAAACTGCCTCAGGTTTTAGGATCAGCACTTACATAACTGATCATACTAGGCCTTACAGAATTTGTCAGCCATGTAGGAGTTATGTTTTTCACACGGATGAACTGTTCTTGAACAATTTCTCCAATGTGTTAA
>NW_010116884.1:898-1147 GCF_000699245.1 Pterocles gutturalis
TTACCTCCCCAATCCCCACCTCCTAACAACAAACGAAGTTATTGTGGCCACGGTGGTGGTGGAGTTGGGTTCTAACCAAAAAAAAAAAAAATTCTGATAGCACGGTGCTATTAAGAAAGGTGAAACGCAGAAAAGCAAAATCGCTTTGGGCTGGGTTGCAACCCACACAGCTGTGCCAGAGAGGGAACGTACAGGGGACGTTGTCCCTTTGCTCACACGCGCTGCAGAACAAGCAACAGCCTCACCCCC
>NW_010116885.1:0-7561 GCF_000699245.1 Pterocles gutturalis
TGGTCACTCGTGTTTCGGCAGGTGCCGAGCGGTTGGCAATGCAACCCTGAGTGTTTCCCGATGGAGCCGTAGCTCCTTGGAGGGTGAGTTGGAGCCTCTTCTGTTGCCCCGGTGCTCCTGAGTTCCCTTCTGCCTGCCCCGTGCACCTAATCCTTGCCCCTCTCTGTGGGAATAAAGAACTGGTGGTTAGCAGCAAAAATGTAAACTGACCTTCAGATTAGAGAACAATTGTGGACAAATGAGGCAGCACTGCAGAAAACCCTACTGCAAGCGTGAGAAGCAGCAGGTTAAAAACACTATGTAGTGGAAAACAGACAAAACCTAAAGGTCAATAGAATGCAAAAACAAAACTGAGATGATGTAATCCTTGGTAATAAATCGTGAGCTTGCATACAGGACAGTAGCATTTGCTCTTGGCAATGCTCCCCCTTCAGCAAGCTGGAGTGCGTTGGGTGTGCTTCAGTGTGCCGTGTCTATCCCGGTGGGCTGGAGATCGGCACCTCTCTGCGGGCTGTGGGTTGAGAGCCTGGGGGCTTTGCTTCTCTGCAGCTGTGGAGCAGGGATGGCTGGGGGATGCAGCTGGCCCGGGACAGCAGGTGCCTGTGCTCCTGTCTGGCCCTGCCTGTCTCTGGGACAGGGGGGAGAAAAAAAAAAAAAAAAAAGCAAGCAAACCCACTCCCTCCCCTCAATTTTAATCCGAGATAATAATCCACTCAGGAAATTTTAAGCCTTCAGACAAATTACCCCAGAGGATGGCTTTGTGAATTCAGAGCAGATCCCGCTTGTTTCCTCATGGCGGCAAGCCAGGAAATCATAGATTGATGAACTGCTTGACAGGCCTGCTAATGAAATTAGCAGCAGCTCCGTGATTTTTTTCAGTGAGCAGGACAGGCAGATGTTGGAGAGAAGCATACAATGGCACAGCTGCACTTGGGGGCTGCCTAAATTCCCAGCAGAGTGGACACAGGGCACAGCAGATACAGCTTTGGCTGCTGCCCACTTTACAAGTGCTTTTGGTATGTACCTTTCCTCCATAAGGCTCTTCTGGTGATGGGGAGCAGAGCGCTGCCAAAGGCTGCTCCTCAGGGCTGACATCCAGGAGGAAAAGCTGAGGGTGCCTGCTGTAAGGATCTGCTCAGCACCCTGGAGAGACTTGTCCATGCACTGTGATACATTAAACTACTTTGTCTGTATATTATCAATCACTTGTTTCCTTCTTTTACATCTCTCCCATTGCAAAAAATAATCCCCTGTACACCAGAAGCTTTCTCAGCTGTGTGTTGGAGACATCAAATATGGAACAAACATATTGATCTCCAGAGAGGTCAGACTCAGGGGAAACGTTTGTGCCTCACCAGGCTGCCAGCCCTTCCAGTGTCATCAAAGCAGAGAAGCTCCCTGACTTCCGTGGGAGATGTTTTCTGCAAATCTGCTGCTACCAAAGGGTGCATCTTCAGACCTCACCCATCTCTACCAGAGCTGCAGGAAAAGGGCTGAGATTCTCAGGTGAATCAACCATAAATGCATTGGGTTGTACCAGGTTTCCCTCCTCTCTGAGCACTGCTTCTAGGAATCATTGCTGGATGATACCCAGAAAAAGCTCTCTCCTGGGCCTGTGGGAAATATAAGTACCCAGTTCACAGCTGGGGGAAATGGAGAGAGCTTGCCAGGACACAACAGTGATAACTGCTGCCTCCTGGCTGCCTGCTTTTTGTTTTTATTAAGATGTTCATGAAAAGGCCATTTGGTGACTGTGTACAAGCCCCAAAATAACCTCTTCTCCTTAGGTTGTGGACAGCAGAGCTGAGCTGGAGACTGCAGCACAGGGGACTATCTGGCTTTGCCCCTTCTCCAGAGGTAAGTTATCTGGTGTCAGGTCAGCAAGCTCCATGCAGGGTTCATATGAGTTTAGACGACTGGATTTTGAGATTGCAGAGTGGGCCTGGCTTCTGGGTCTGGTACGAAGCCTGAAGCCTCTGAGTCGTGAAGCACCATGCTCACCCTGGTGAGATGGTCTGTTGTCGTGCATGCAGTACCAGGTGAAAGGTGTGAAATGTCAGGTGTGTTGAGGGAATGATTGGCTCATGGCTCCCCAGGATCCTTGATGACTGCGGTTCTGGCACGTGGCGCAGCAGGGACAGCAGTACAGCTGCTCTTGGTGCTGCAACTTGATGATGGTCTTCTCCATAGTGCTGTGCCGCTGCAGTTGTCTGCTCTGCACTGCTGAGATGGAATCCCACTGTCCAGCCAAGACCTCAGTGGTGCAAACAGTGGGCAACCTCCAGTCTTGCTCTGTCTTCCTGACTCTATCGTCTCTATTATGGGCTCAGCTGGACCGAAGTCTTTTGAAAATCAGGAAGGTTTGGAGGCAGCTGCAAGCTCTCCAGCATGGGCCCCTTGGAGCACTCCCTGGATGGCTTTGCCTCCCCTGGCTCCTGCCTCCTCTGCACCTGATGGAAACAAGACTGCCTGCATGCTGCCAGTGCTGCTTTCCCGGGAGTGAGCCCCTGCACACAGAGAGCTGCCATGAGCAAGATTTCCCCTCATTCTCCAGGGGCTGGGGTGTGGAGGTGGTGTAGAAGGTCACCAGACTGGCACACAGCAGTTCCCTGGAGGGACAATGGCTTGCTCATGATCATTTGGATTCAATAGCTCTGAAATCAAAGTACTGCTTGTTTCTCCTGCAGGTATGAGTGGGGTTTCAAAGAAAAGGCTCTAGGCTCAGCTTGTTCTCATGGTCCATGGGTGATGCTGGATGTGCTGTGGCCTGGGGCTGCTCTTGGGAAATGGCTGGACAGGACAGCCACCACCAAACAGTGTGGAAGCTACTGCTAAAGGGTTTTTAGTGGTGCTAAGCAATGTGTATTTTCTTTGCAGGGCCTGATGGGTATCTGAGGACTTTTAAAAGAGAGAAACCTTCCTGAGGTGTTGCAGCGAGCCTTGACTCACCAAGGTGTGGTCTGCCTGTTGGAGGGGAAGGTTGATGGTTAGCACCCAGTGTGTCATACACAGTGGTGGCTGCTCAGTCCCAGTTTTGTCCTGTGGAGCTCAAGCCCTCTATCACTTTTATTTTCATGTGGGATCTCCATGTGGCATGGCGGCAGTATCACCATCCCCACAAGCACATTTCCCAGCCATGAGGAGCACCTCTCTTGCAGGTGACAGGAGGCTGCAGACCTGCACATCCTGCAGGTCCAAGTCAGTCTCTCTGTGAGCTCCTGTGCTGACTGTCTTGCTTGCTGCCCTCCTCTTTAGGGTGTTGCCTTCTTCGTGGTTAAACAAGCAGAAGTAACCATTCCTCCCTGAATCAGAGCATGTGTTGCCATGACAGCAGCTCAGGGTGATGGGTGAGAAGGACATGAAGCCATCCTCAGCCATCTCTCTAGGAGGGATGGAGGGAAAACCCTGGGATGCCTTCTCAACAACCCTTCTCCTCCTGACCCACCAGCTTGGGACTCCTGAGGGTGAAGGCTTTCTTGCCCCATCATGGTGCTCTCCATAGTGCCCTCCTCAGCTTGGCCCTGCAGGTGGTCTCCTATGAGAAGTTCCCCAGGCTCATGGTCCATGGGCTCAAACCAAGATGGTGATCAGTAAATCAGTTGGTGCAAGGTGGGTTTTGGGAGAGCCTAGCAGGCTCTGCTCATTGCTGGGACCTCCACGGTGTAGGTAAGCAGTGCCAGGGCAGGACAGGGTGTTGGAGCCAGGCAGCCTTGGCAGAGTTGCAGTGGTAGGGTCTGAGTTGGGTCTTGAAGCTAGGATCCAGGCTTGGGCTGGGTGACATTGGCACAGGACTGGTTGCCTATAAGCTTGTCATCTCCTATGGGGACATGTGCCTTGGCTGGTTCCTCCAGCTTCCAGGATGGGAGTCATGTCTCCTCTAAGCAGTTGTTTAGAGTGAGAGTCTGCAGAGCCAGGGTCTGCAGGGATGGGTGTTTGTAGACTGTGGGTCTCCTTCTTCCTTCTCCTTCCTCTGAGGCTTCAGTCACCCTTTTCCCCTCTCTGCCCCAGGTGTCGCATTTTTTCTGGACCTGTTCCTAAACATTACCTTTTGGTTTTGGCCCCATGTCACATTACATGTTCTGGACTAGAGGGTGGAAGGGAGGGAAGGGAAATACAGTAGAGGATTTAGGCTTATCCTTCTTGGAGCCAGATAAAGTCTGTGACAGAGAGTGAATCCCTCTGCCTCTCTGCCTGGCTGGATTACCTGCAGTTGTAGTGGGACCTTTGATCTCCTCCAGCGCTGGGATCCCTGCATGAGCTGCAGGATGGGGGGAAGTAGGCACTGGGGGAGTGGCCACTGGCCCTCCCTGTGTCTGGCTGGAGGGAGTGGAGAAGGATTGAGTGTGCACCTGCAGTCCCCTCTGGCTTCCTCTGGTGCTCAGAGGAAGCCCTGATAACACCAGGCAGAGGGTGAAGTTCCTCCCAGGGCCCATGCGCATGACGTGGATGCAAACCTTGCTGAGGAGGCTGCCAGGGCAGTTTTGAAGGTAAGAAGTTTTGAAGGTACTCTGGCACTTCTCTGAGAAGCTTTTGGAGCAAAAGTCCTTGTCTGCAGGATCATCCGTGCTTCTGAGTCCTCAGACGGTGATGCCGCAGTTGGGTACCCTGCTCCCTTCGTAATCTAGGCCATGGTGGCATCTGCTTGCTGTGTGTGATCAGAGGGATGGGGGTCAAGCTTTCAGTCCCAGTTTCTGGCTCTTTTCCGCCCCCATGAGGACAGCTGTTGGTAGCTACACAAGACAGAAAGATGGGGAAATGGTTAATGTGACATGGGTAATGTGGAGCAAGAGAGAGGCAGTTTCCCACCTCATGGGTGGCTGTGCATGCTTCTGAGTCTATTCATAGCTCTGTCACTGGCAGAGCACCGTCTAGATGCTCTTCACTTGGCTTGTCTCTTGAGACAAAGTTTTTGCTCTTGTTGAGAAGCGAGGATTCAGCAGCCACCTTCCCCTCCAGACAGACCCACACTGGCCAGGCACAGGCAGTCTCAGCTCCTGTCTTGTCATAAGCACCTTCCTCATCTAATGAACTGGGTATTTCTACTGAGAGAAGCCTAGCACGGCAGAAATCCAGGTCCCTGCTGACAGCCTCCACCTCCCCTGCTCCCATTCTCATGTGAGCTATAGGCACTGACCTTGGTGCTAAAAACCATCTTCTTGTAGCAGGCAGGGCTCCGCAGAGTGTAGGGAGGATGAGCTGTGGACACCCTAGATTGGAAGTTGTCTGGATTTGCTGGCCCCAGGCACCCTCCTAGTCCTGCATGTAACTGAGTCACAAAGACAACATATTCTGTGTGTTTGCATACGGCTTTGCAGATGTGAAGGTCAGAGGGGGCTGCAGGCAGTAACCTTTGAGCAAGTTGTGCCATTGCTGTAGAAACGTGTTGCAACTGTGCTTTCCCCCATTTCACAGTTTTTGCCTGCCTACCATCAGCTAGTCTTAATACACAGGGCATGCCAAGCTTCAGTGAGGGTTCACATGGAGCCAATATAATGGGAATCTTGGAGACCCAGTATCTTGGGGACAGTGCATTGTAGGAGCAGGATTGTTAGAGCAAAAGAGTCTTCCCCATGGGAGCAAGGATACACCTGGCTGGAGCATTGCAGCCTGGCTATCCCCTTTTCTTCTTCCGGGCTCCTCATCCCTCTCTCCCTCCTGGCTTACTCAGGATAGTTTTGAACGCCACATGAATCGATACTTTTAATTAGCTGCCATTCCTCATTTCTGCTTTATTGCTTGGGTAAGCAAATTAAAAGTGAGCATGTTGTGGTGAACTGGTACCCTGGGTGGGCTGTAAGCACAGGATGTTTCTTGGCCCTGGGGGGACTGGGAGGCTGCCAGGCACTGGAACAGGGACTGCGAGAAGGGATGAGGGGGGCATGCAAAGGAGGTGGAGAAATGTCTGGCTTGTTTGGGGTGCTGGGGGTAGCTGGGCAAAGCGCCCCTGCTTGAGAGAAGGCACCTGGAGCCATTGAGCTCTCTGCCAGGTGGCCAAGCTCCTCTGTATCCTTCCATTTGTTTTTCGTGGTGGACCTCTGGACTTGGAAGGTGGAGCTGGTGTGGGCACACAGAGGGGTTTTGCCAGGGTTAAGCAGCCGCACACAATGCTGTGTTTTGGGATTGCACAGTGGGGCAGAATCTGGGGGGCTGTCATGTCCATGACAGCTTTTAGGATGGTAGCTGTCACGTCTGTTGATGTGGCTACAGGAGATGGAGCAAACAGGGATGGACCCTGCTTGGGGTCAGTGTGGGGCTGAACTCTTGCTTGGTGGCAGATACCCCGAACTCAGCCCTTTCTCAGCCCTGCAGCGTCCTCCCAGCCATGCTCAGAGCCAGGTTAATGCTGTGGTCAGATCTGTGGTGCCTGTAGGTGGGAAGCCCCAGCAGCCACAGAGGGATGTCCTCCACCCCGAAAAGGGATCCTGCTGATCCCCATGCACAAAGGTCTCCCTGCTGCTCCAGAGGCTCAGCATGGTATAATACTCTCAGGAGTCTATACGAACCCGTAACACACTGCCATCTGCGTAGGTATAGAGACACTTCGGTGGCAGACCTGTCCTTCGCAGCGGTTTCAAGCCTCCCTCCACTGCCTCTGACCTGGGCTTCTCCTGGGGATGTGGCTCAGCTACCTGGAGCATGGCTAATGTGAGCCGTTCACTGCTGTCCCCTTAACCTTCCTCTGCAGTGGTATCAAGACCAAGATTAAACCTCTGTGCTTTTCTGCTACATCTTCACATGCCAAGGCCTTTGATGCAAGGTGGGGACTGGTTGCTGAAGGGGCTTTCAGAAGTCAAAACGGCTGTGGCAGGCAGCCGTGCAAGGTGGAGGCGGTGAGTTAGTCTGTGCCGTGACCCACAAGTGTTGCTTTGCAGGGGGGAGAGTTGCAAAGTGTTAGCTCTGACTTTGTCCCAAAAAGGGTCTCTGTGAAGGAGGTGGTGTTGATCCATCAGGAGGATGGCAGCTCCCTGTATCCCATCCACTCTGGGAGGCATGGCAGGACCAAGATGAGTTAGCTGAGCTGGTGGATGTTATCCACCAAAAGCCAAACAGACCTTTTTATGCCAAACCAAGAATTTATTGCTAGTCTAATTAAAACTTTTAACAATGTTACCAAAAATGCAATGAACAGTTAGTATCATTTTAACTGGACTAATAATAACAACACTCACAGCCTATCGATTCTGCAGTCAATACTTACAAAATGCCATCAGCAGCGCTGTAGTTACAAGCTGCTGTGCAAGTAAAAGCCAATATTTCCCCTGTGCCCCTGGTGCTGGGCTCTGGCTGGGTGCTACAGGGTGCCGGCAGTGATGACAACGAGCCATCCTACTCCTTAGCCCTTTGCCAGGAGCAATGTGCCACTGACCATGGGGGTTTCTTCCTCCTCTTGCTTGAGTCCACTTGTGTAGCCCTGGGGTCTTTTGCATCATCTGTGACCACATCTTCAAGGAGCAGCCTCGCAGTGCTGCCCCTGCAGCTTATTCTGGGGCCCTAGGTAGTTCACTGTACCTCTATTAAGGACTTTTATCCTTATATATATATATGTAAGGATATATATATA
>NW_010116886.1:0-9873 GCF_000699245.1 Pterocles gutturalis
AGATGCACCTCTCTCTTCCAAAGAGGGTTGGGGAGAGGTCACCAGTACCTAAACATCCCTCCAATACCTGTACACACACCCACACAGGGGCTATGCCCACTCACCAGCAGGGGTGACACATTGGCATCCCCAGGGCTGAGGAGACACAACACACACACACACACCCCCCCCCCACATACAAAACTCAGTGTTCAAGAATAGCCACACTCTGCATGTCCCCCCAGTCCTGCCCAGATGACCCCGGTGACTCCAGCCCCAGCTTGGGACCCTCCCGGGCTCCTGGCTGCTCCAGCCCCAGTGCAGCATTGCTGCAACACCCTTCTCCGAGGCCCCACGAGGAAACCAGCTTGAGGGGCTTCACCTTCACCCAACACCTCCATTTCCCCGGCTGAAGGAAGTGCAGATGACATTGATGCTGTGGGTACACAGAAAACCAGTCTTGTCAGGGAGTTCTTTGCCACCAACAGGTTTCCCTTTCTCTTCTGTCATCTCTCCTCCTCCCTCTGGCCTTAAGAGCTACAGACTGCAGGGCTCTTCGGCCACTGCTATCTCCCCTCCATCATCCCAGGGCTGTGGCTTCCAGCCCTGCCCACAGCAGCAGGCTGTATTTCTCACCCTCCTGCTAAGATGAAATCTTTACAATCCTTTGCTGGAAAACTTTTGCCCTGCCAGCTCAGCCAGGTGCTGGGATGCTCATTGGTCCTATCGCCAAGCAATATGAAGGAGCAAGACTCCCAGGGAATGAACCCAAGAAGATATTGAGTTTATTTGCTCAGGAAACCCTCAACTCCTTGTTGTGGATGCCCTGTCTGCAGTCATGCCCTTGGGAGCATGCGTCTATAGCAAGTGGTGGTCTCCCTCACCACATAGGGGTGCGGTAGCACATCCCAAGGTTATTTTTTAATGCTGATTATTTTTTAATGCTGATTTTTAATTCAGACTAAGCTGGCATTGAGGGAGAGCAATGCTCAGACAGCTGGTGTGCTCTGCCCCATGCTCCCCATCTCTCCCCTTCAACTCCATTCAGATCTCCAGGGCAACAGGGGATATATTAACGGGGTGCTCCTCTTCAGTGACCAGCCTGCTTGAAACCCTCTGGTGTCTGAGAGCTCGCAGCCCCCTTGGAATAGGCTTTGCAGCTTGAGGGCCGCAGGATGGGGACTGTGAGGCTGTGAGGGAGGCAGGAAGAGCTGCCAGTCTTTAAAGAAACCATAAAAACCTGACCTGTACATGCAGCATGGAAAGGAGAAAGCAGCTTATGTGTATTAGCCAGAGGTTCTTACAGCAGGGAAAAACCCAAAAAACCAAAAAACCCAAAACAAAACCACCCCCAAAAAAACACTAGGAAAATACTCTCAAGTAGGAGAAAAAAAACAGTGTTTAAGGGTGTAAATGTCTGTCTACAGGCAAAAATCCTTGGGGGAATCCTGTTTTCTCACCAGTGGAAATCCAGCTTGGGAGCTTGCTGCTGCAAACACAACGTGATTTGGATTCTCAGAGGTTCGCTCTCAGTGTTAGTCTCAGAGCCAAGCAACAACGGGCTGGTAGGTGACACTGACGTGGCAGGTAGGCTGCAGGATGGGCTGAGATGGGGTATGCGGTGGGAGCAAGAACAGCGAGCGGTCCAACCACCACCCTGCCGCAGTGGTGTCCCCACAGCTGCCTCCCCTGACCCCTGCCAAAACCCAGCCTGGTGGCAGTGTGACCCGGGTGCAAGCCTGGAGGAGGTCAGCCAGCACGTTAGATGTGTGCTGTGGTCCCTAACCCATGCAAAGTATCCTAAAAACATCAGTGTCGCATCTGCTCACTCGGTTCAGCTGCAAGAAAGGCCAGGGGAAGCAGATCCATCTCTTTCAATTGGCTGCACAGGGAAATGGCAATAAATAAATGAACAAATAATGTCAGGTCAAGAAAGGTACAGTGCATTTCTATATTTTCTCAGAAAGCAGTGCTCTGCCTTCTTACTAGCTCTGTATGGATGTTTGATGATTCGATGGGATGAGATTTTTGCGGGTTCTGTTGGGATTTTTTTTGTGCTGCTCCTCCGAGCTTACCCCAAAAGGGGGGAGATTCGCTGCCTTAGGAGAAGCTGTGGCTCTCTGCAGTTTGACACGGTGCTGTGCTCAGTATAACTCTGCCTTTAAGACCAGAGGCTTTAATTTGCATTTATAAGCCTTGGGGTAACAGCAGAAAAAGGGGTCATTCTTCCATCCTGCCTTGGTCACACACATGTCCTGACCAACCCGTCCTCTGTGTGCATGTACTTCTCTCTCTCTGTTTTCACCAAACTTGTTCTCCAGTTTTGTTAAAAATTAGCTAACAAGTTCAAAAGCTGGAGTCTAACACACCGAGGCACAGAAACCTCTTCAGGAAATGAGGGAGACCTGATGTTTCTGGATAAGCTAGTTTCCACACTGGCAAGGTGGGGATCACGGTGTTTGTTTTTCCTTGCAGAGGCTCCAGCATCTCTACAAGAAGTAGCAATTGTTGCTTTTGGGGACGGAACAAGCTGCAAGCCCCCACGGTTCCAGCACAAGAGCCGACGTGGAGCTCCTCTCAGCTCAGCCATCTCCTGTGGGATGGGCCCAGAGCTCCTCAGCTCAGCCCACCGTACGGCAACGTGAGTTTCAGATGGGAAGGGCTTTGTGGTGCTGCTGGTTTGGCTCCAGCCCAGAGCTGTGAGAGGTCTTGTCACTCGGGGACATGGTGCTTCTCTCCTGCACGTTCCCATCTGAGATGGTGTCCTACCCCCTGCCCTGGGTGGTACAGCTCTGCACCCATATGAAACGGGGGGTTGCCCTCTACTAGAAGACTCCTTCACTGACTCATTTCACAGAAGAGACTGAAGCACAGGTGAGACACTTGAAAACAATTTTTTTGTTAATCCTAACCCCATTCCCCACTAATTTTGCACAGAAAATTTTGCAGGGAGGCATCTTTTCCCTGCAACCTTCTGTAGCTTGCACCACCTGCAACTGGAGGAGCATCGGGGGCTGCTGTTGCACGAAAAGACATTTGTAATGGAGAAAACTACATGTGGCCGAGCTCTCGTGGACAGCCCCTGGTGTGCACAGCCAAAGCCCCCTGTCTGCTCCATTTTATGCTGGGATTCTACCCTACATACCAGACAGAAGGTTAAGGTGGCCTGACCAGATGTGGGTTATGTGCTGCCTGGCCAGGGCAAGGATGAGGTCTGGCCAGTGCTGCCCAGTGCTGCCCGTGCCTCTTCCTTCGCTCTCCTGCTGTGCTGGGGTCGGTAAGCGACGTGGTAAATCAGCTGTCACTTAGCAACACCACCAGTTTGGGAGCGGTGGTGGGTTTTGGTGCGGGAGCGATGCCTGCAAGGCTGTGCGGTGGATCAGCCCACCGAGATGTGCACCCAGAGCCAAGCGCCTGGTAGAGCCCGGGGTGCAGAGGGAGCAGCATGCACAGGGGGAGGTTCCTCGTCTCCAACACAGACTATGTGTGCAAGAGGACGTTATTTCACCTTTTTTCCCCCAGTGTTTTCCAACCCAGCCTTTATTTGCTTTTGTTTTTGCTGCCTTCCCTGAACATGCACACACAGATTTCCCACTGGGGAATAAAACAGCCCCAGGCGCAGGAGGCAGATGCACGCTGCCAGCCTTTGTGCCAACCGCCGTGCAGCGCCCGAGTGCCCCAAGACCCCCGGCTGATTTGGGCTCCAACCCAGCCCACAGTGGCAAGCTGCCATCTGCCATCTGCGGAGCTGGTACAGCAGGACAGACAGAGGGCAGAAGGACCGTTAGCTTGGTTTTATCCTCTGAGGAAGAAAATATCACGGAGAAATGTAGCGACTTGCCCACCCTAACACAGGGAGCTTGTAGCAGCACTGCAAAATCACTGCTCCCACTGAGCAGCGAGGCTGGGGCTGTTAAGCACACCTGAAACATCACCTGTGGTTCACACCAAGGGTATTTCTGCATGCGGATCTGTTCCAGCTCTTCGCCATTCGGACAGCCGCGCAGCAGAAGGCAGGAGGGTTGTGCCTGTGTGTGCTGGGGTGAGTGATGGGGGACTCCCTGGTCCTCTGCCTTTCACCTTGTTTCTCCCCTTGGGCTTGGGAGGAGGAAGGGAAACCTTCCAGCTTATGGCTTTTAAGCCGATAATTTGCAAACTCTTTAAAACAACCCAAATCTGTATGAGAAAAAGGGCAATTCCTTCTGGGGGGGCAGCGAGAGTGGGCTGCTCTGCCAGGGCAGGTGAGCAGGGAGCCAAGCTTTAAAGCCTCTGCCTTTCACCTTGTTTCTCCCCTTGGGCTTGGGAGGAGGAAGGGAAACCTTCCAGCTTATGGCTTTTAAGCCGATAATTTGCAAACTCTTTAAAACAACCCAAATCTGTATGAGAAAAAGGGCAATTCCTTCTGGGGGGGCAGCGAGAGTGGGCTGCTCTGCCAGGGCAGGTGAGCAGGGAGCCAAGCTTTAAAGCCCTGAGGATGTTCCTCATGCCTCTCCCAGCTCCGTTCCCCACGGGCTGATCCCAGGTGGGAGCTGCCATATGGAAAGTGACCCCAAGCTCGGGCACCCTTTCACTGACCCCCCCATCCCCCTGCTGCTGGACCCAGCAAGCACAAATCAGATCAAGTCCTTTGGCTGTGTTACCCACAGCTGAGTGATTGTGAGGTCCAGCCGAGGAGTCAGAGGGGCTTAAACCAGCCATGAACCCACCTCAGCACAACTCAGAGCCTTTGGGGTCTAGAGCTAACAAGGGGTTTCAATTCTGTTCCCCATGTGCTGGCCTGGTAAATCTAAGAAATTTTTGCAATGCAACAACCCACATTTAAATAAAAATGGCTTTTCTTGGAGAATTAAGGAGCAAAAGGTCTTGAATTAGGGAGTCACTCACTTTGTGGCTCAGTTGGAATAAAACCTCTGGTTCTCACAAAAACAGGTTTTTCATTTACACCCATTTTTGAGCTATAACCTGAGCATATCTAACAAAACTCAGGCCTGTAAACCCAGCCCCTAGGAGGGAAAATCCCCTGGGATGTGCAAATATAAGGAAGCCAGACTGGACTGGCAGATTGGGCCAGGCTCAACCGGCCAAGCTGAACCAGTTGATCACTGAGCAACCACACTGGGCAGTAAGTGGAAGCTGACGAAGCAAGGCTCGGGGGCAGCTGCTATGGCGTGAGCCTGTTTGAGCCGGAGGGAGCTGCCAAACCTGTGGGGACCAGGACTGAGGCCACAGGGGATGGGACAGCCTGGCCCAAAGGGAGAAGAAACCTTCTGTTTCTGATGACCCAGGGTAGGAGTAGACATTCAAACAAGGAAGGAGTAAGCAATGACGAGCAGCTGGTGAAAAAGATGATGATTTATAACCCAGGTCTGAACATTCATGAGTAGCCCAGGGAGCGTGGCCGGGAGCCAGCACATCAGCACCTCTTCCAGCTCAGGAGCTTTTCTCAGGATATGGTTCATCATGTCCTGTAAGAAGCTGCCAAAGGGCACCACGGGCTAAAGCTCCCATGAGCTCCTGGGGATGTGCTGAGGTTGTGGACCCAACACCCCGGTGCGGTGGCCTCTGCAAAGCATCCCCAGGTGCTGTGCAGCATTTTGAGGACACTGGACTGACTTTTCAAGGTATCTCCTCGGGAAGGTCAGCTTGGTAACAGATTTCTCTCTCTCCCATATTCAGTAACTGAGCAGTGGCCACAAATGCAATTAGCTCCACAGGCATTTTAACGTCTCTAATTCTGTCTGAGGTTACAGCTCAGCCGTGCAGGATGGATTGATCTGCGCAGTCACAATCTGAGCTGGGTTATGAGGTATGGGGGTGCGAGGCGGAGGCGCCCGGCACGGCTCCCCAGGAACGGCTGCTTTCCCTTTCCCTTCCAAGAGGAATTTAGCTTTTATTTAGTGTGAAAGGGTGCGTCTTTCCAGAATGTGCAGCACTTACTCTCACAGAATTAAAAGTAAATCCATTAGACATTTTATGGATTATAAGGATTAAAAGGGATTTATTTAAGAGATGCAGCCTATTCCACTTTTTTTTTTTCTTTTGTCCTGATGATATTTCCAAGGGAATAATGAAGACTTGACAAACCTTTATACAGTCAAAATTCCAGAGGTTTTGCGTACAGGCTATATTTGGGGAAACTAGGTTATAATTAGGATAAGATGAGGCTTTTGTCACTAACAATTAAAAAATCCAAGTAGTATTATCTGAGATGACAACAAATACATTTTAATCACTGTAACATAATTACAGAGAGGGATGAATACAGGGCAAAGTTAAGATTGTTTAGGTATCTTCACACTTTGTTTCTTCCTTCAAGTTCTTCAATTGCTTTTGAGTGCTCATTTCCCACATTCACAACATTTAGATTGAAATAATCATCAAACCTGCAGAGGATCTGGGGTTTTAACATTCAGTTGCTGAGCTGTACTCTCACCTTTCCTTGATCTCAGGTTTTCACCCTGAGCAGAAGGAAAATGTGACAGTTCAAAGGCCTAAAAGCCAAGGTCTGGCACTGAGACAGAGGGCTGTGCGGCGGCCACATCTGTACACAGAAGCAGGGAGAGAGTTTACACACACAAAAGGGGGACCTCAGTCTCTGTGATGCTCACAGGATATTCCTGGACAATTAAATATATTAATGAAGTGTTAATGAAGAAGGACGGGAGCGGGCTCTGATTTGGTCCACCTCTCCATTCTTGTCTTAAACAACCTTGAGGAAATTTCCTCTGCTCCTCTGACTATCTGTTAGGTGGGGTGGTCACTCACTCTCCTTCCTCTTAGGGCAGGCTAGATCAGCGTTTTGAGGAGAAACGCATCAAAGGTCTGTGAAATGCTGAGCGCCTACCGCAACAGAGGATGTAAAACAGATTCACATTTGGGATTATGAGCCCTGCCCTCTGGAGAGCAGAGCAGCTTTGTTCCTGGGCATTCTGGCTGTGTCGCTGGCCAAGGGCCAGGGTTATTCACTGGGCTCACAGTGTCTCTGCTCTACCATCCTCACCTGGGGATCAAATCCTTCCCGATGCTGTGTGATTAATAAATTTGTAGGCCACAGTTATTGACCCATTCACAACAAAAATGATAATGTGCATTGACCTCTGTGTGAAATCTGCTTCTTTGAAGATAAGACCTATCACAAATCTCTTGGAACAAAACTAAAGGGAGACTGAATCATGGCTCCCCCTGAAATGGAAGGAAATTAGCCCCTTTGCTGTGTGCACCAAAAGGTTTGGAGTAGAATTGCATAAGAAACAGAGGAGAGCAATCAGCAGCAACACCAAGTCCTCAAAAATGTCATGTGGGAGAAACTGAGGCCAAATCCAGAGGCATGGAGATGTGGAAGAGTTCTCCAAGAGGCAAGAAGAGAGGACAGGGGAAAGAAATTAATGGACACACTGTCCTGATGGACAGATCTGTTCCAACAGTGCAGAAACTCAGAAGGAAGGGAAAAGACTCCACAGTCAAGAGAAAAAAACATGAAAAATAGGGAAAAAACTGCAAAGGCTTTGACATCTTTTGCTTCTGTGTCTGGAAGATATTCAAGAGGAGTGAGAAAAGGCGAAGGGAGGCTTTGTGGCTGGGCAGGTTGCCCCAATGGGCGATAGCTTCCCTCATATAGCTCCCCTACGGTATGGCTCTGCTTGGCAATTTATATTGGCATTAAACAGGTTAAATAACACCAGCAACGACACCCATCAGATTATCTTGAAAATACCTGGGGCTACCTGTTCCTCACTGCCCAAGACTCAGAAGACAGTTCTGCCCCACGCGTACCTCTCAGGTCTCTTGGGGTGCCTCTGGAAGTGGACCGAACACAGACCAAACCAGCCAGGCACTGAGTCACCGCTCCCCGCTCCTCGGTTCTGCCTGACGCAGCATGAGCGCGACACCTCGAGGGAGCGCTTTGAGGCCTCCTGGATGAGACCCGTATTCGTCTGCTGAAGAGATACTGTAGAAAGCCAGAATGTGCTACTCCCTCTCTGGCCAAAACGCCCCAAAATCAAGCTTCTGCCTTCAAATTTCCTCTCTCCTGTCCACACACAAACACAGAGGTCAGGGCAAGACAGCCCTGGAAACTCCTGCTTGCACAGATCCAATCTGTCGAGTTCAGAAGTGCAGTCACAGTTGTGAGAACAGCCTGTGCTCCAGAGACTTTGTCTAAGGTACAGCATGGTGCTAACGTGGACTAAAAAAAAGGAAATTAAAAAATCACCTTTTATTTCAAGCAATAACTGTGCAGGTTGACATTAATTTTATTTCAAGCATTTTATTTTAAGCAATAGGGGATGAAGCAGAGGATGTGGCAGGGGGCTCTGTGCAGTTGGGCTGTATGATATCATTCTGCCTGGCAGGGGACCCTCTCTAGCAAACAAAGAAAAGCAGAAAAAGTGGAAAAGCAACTGGTTTTTGGCGAAGGTTAAGAAAGGAGGGGGAGTCCCTGGAACAGCTGCTGGAAGAAGAGTGATGGAGAAAACTGACAGGAAAATCCCAACTCAGCTCCTCGGGAGGCAGGGAGGCTCACTGGGAGCCTGCATTCCTGTACGGCTTTGGCTTTTGCTGCTTAATCCGACGTAAGCTGTTCTCCCAGCACCACTCCGCTGCTGCGGGATACTGTGAACACGGGACTGGCAAAGGATCTGGCTGCAAACAGGGAGTGGAAGTAATGGCTGGTGGAAGGGGAACTGGCATCGGCTTAAGGTACTCCTGCTTTTAGAACTGGGGTTATTCAACTCCTCTATAAGGAGAAGGAATGGATGGAAAAATACGTGAAGTGTAGAGGCAAGCTTGAGGTACCCATGCAGCAGGATGTGCTGCCTGGTGGGTCTCCTCCAAGATGCAGGGTGCCCTAAGTGTGTCAGCACAGGGATCAGAGGACAAGGCTCCAGATCACACTGGCAATGTGAAGGGTCTGGGGAGAGTCCTGAGCAACATGTCCTGAGAGATGCAGCTTAGAAGAGCTGCATTTGTGCGTTGGTACAAGAGATACAATCTCACAGAGTCCCTGTAGCAGCTGTGCAGACTTAACCTGCCTGTTTTAGCCCAAGACAGGCTCCAGGCAGGCAGGAGCAGCCCCAGTTTGCCAAGCACTGAACCAGTTTGCTCCTGCTCTGCAGCCAAGAGCCTGCAGGGATGGAGGCTGAGCCCCGAGCCCTGCTGCAGTGCCTGCCCGAGGCGCTGTGCAGCACTCGATGGGAGGTTTGGCTGCATGGCTCACTGCCCGGCCCTGATTGCACTGAAACCAGAAAACCGATTCTGCAGCCTTGAGAGGCTTCTGTTTGAACATGTAGGGCCCTGAAAATCATTTCCCTAAACACATTCTCATTTCAACCTGAAGAAACGCGAGGGATTTATTTTCGAAACACGATCTTGCATTTTGTCCTGGGGGGTCACTTACATGCTCAAATAACACAATGTGCAATAGCCAGCCTCCTGCGTGCTCATCTGATCCCAAACTGTCGTCTGCCTCATTTCTCCAGGTTGGCCCATGTGGCTGAACGGCCGCTGAACTCAGCAGGACTTTTCCTGCCCAAAAAACAAAGTTTGAGCATAAAACGAGTCCCCAAGTCAGCACATGGCGTAGTGCAAAAAGTGTAAATATTTAGATGTGACAGATGAGAATATCCCCTGATGTGTCCCGGCTCCACGCTGAGACCTGCCAGCCACAGTGCTGACTGCGGGGCCGTGTCCCTGGAGCAGGGCCTACCCCCTGCCCGAGCTCCCTGCCTCCCAGGCACCGGGGCTCATGCTTCCAGCGGTTTGGGGTAACGGAGCACATCTGGGATGGGGGCTGCTTGGGACACCTGGGGGGGACCCTCGGGTCTGGGAACGTGAGTACCTCGGGAACCCGTCAGTGCAGGCAGGGAAGCAGGCAGGGAGGGGCAGCCCGGTGTATGC
>NW_010116887.1:0-58249 GCF_000699245.1 Pterocles gutturalis
ATATATCCAGTAATGAAAAAAAACTTCTTATCTTCATTACTCATTAAAAACTGGAGGCCTAAATAATTTATAAGAAACTGTGTGTGCATCTGTTTTTTGCAATATAGAGGTGGAGTTACCACTTTTGTTTCTCTTTATTCATGTTAGTGTAAGTAAGAGAAGAATTTTAAATGCTGGGCTATGGAATGAGATTACCTTACTAAAATCTCAGTGTAGAATTTTAAAAATATAACTCATAACTCTGTGTTTATGAACAGAAAGTTATATTTTCACAGAATCACAGAATGTTAGAGATTGGAAGGGACCTCGAAAGATCATCTAGTCCAATCCCCCTGCCGGAGCAGGAACACCTAGATCAGATCACACAGGAACGCATCCAGGCGGGCTTTGAATGTCTCCAGAGAAGGAGACTCCACACCCTCTCTGGGCAGCCTGTTCCAGTGCTCTGTCACCCTCACCGTGAAGAAGTTTTTTCTCATATTCAAGTGGAACCTCCTATGTTCCAGCTTGAGCCCTTTGCCCCTTGTCCTATCACTGGATGTCACAGAGAAGAGCCTGGCTCCATCCTCCTGACACTCACCCTTCACGTATTTATAAACATTGATTAGGTCACCCCTCAGTCTCCTCTTTTCCAAACTAAAGAGACCCAGCTCCCTCAGCCTTTCCTCATAAGGGAGATGCTCCATTCCCTTCATCGTCTTTGTGGCTCTGCGCTGGACTCTCTCCAGCAGTTCTCTGTCCCTCTGGAACTGAGGGGCCCAGAACTGGACACAATATTCCAGATATTTATTTCTCTGGATTATCTCTCCACCTTTATTTTAAATCCTGTACATGAAGCCTGACATATTTTTGGTCTCACAACCCCAGTGAACACAAGGGTGCTGATTTCCAATAGATGAACAGGTGAAAGTGGCCTAATTCGACATTTTCCTGCTTATCCCTTAAGGCAAAACACACTGCAAAACTTGGATGCAATGCTCGCCAAGTGCCCATTTTCTGAAAAGAGAAATTAAATGCTAGTAGGACTTTTACATCAAGTAGATAATTTTGCTAGGAGCTAGATTTCTGTGTGAGCTGTATTCCTTTATAAGGTCAAAAGAAGTGACCCTCCCTTAAACGCAGAATACTTCACATTGAGCAAACCTTTGTATATTATTCTCCGTTCACTTCTCAACATGCTACTTGAAAATAAGAATTTCTTTTTTTTTTCAAGAATCTCATCAGCTCGAGAGGAAGTAAAGCTACATTAACAGCTGACATTCCTTTTAAGAGAAAAACAGCTTGTGTCTATATTGTTCATCACTCCTCATCTGCACAAGCCTGGGGAGAAACATAATTTTCCAGATTATCACCCTGTTAGCACAAGGAAGGAGAAAGTATAATCTATAATAGATTATAAAATATAATTAAAGCTTGCACAGAAGAAACATCATCAAAATTACGTCAGCTTGCTGTAAGAAAAAAAAAAAAGCCCCATTAATTATAATGGGGCAGTGGGATGAGAAGAAAGTGGAAAGTAACAAACTTATCTTTAGATGCTTCAATTAATTTCACCCATAAAACTGTCAGTACACCATGGCACATATAAATTCCATAAATACAATTTGGATGGCTTTGCAATGACGGCAGTCATGAATAATGTGAACACTAAGTATCCCAGGACTGCAGATGAAGATTAAAGCCTAAGGTCACAAGTTACAATTGCACAGCAAGTACTGAGCATGGTATTTGCATAAATGTTAGGATCAGTTTTGGAGAAGCTACAGAATCCCTAGAATAGGTTAACATCTCTTTTCTGGCATAACAGGAGGTTACACAGACCATCATATACATTATATTACATTACAGTACGTATTATGTTACATATAATTATTGCTGTTTGCAGCTGAAATCTTTATGCACTCGAACTTGCAGCAGAGCACTACAAAACTGGAAGAAATGTACACAACCATTTTATGTATGTATGAATGCACATAGCCAAGCTTGCTTTCTTTCAAGAAGGAGGAGGTGTAACATGATGGAATAATTTCACTTAAACTAGCTATGAAAATATGCGGCAGTTTTACAAATAACTATAATAAACAGAAGAAACACTAAGGTTCAAAAAATGAAACACTCTCAAATAAGTTAAAATATTTATGAGAGAAAATGCTTCAAATATTTCTTTTAAATGCTATACCACAAAATCTGTCAAAACTGTGTCACCCTTCACTTTGATTTCACTTTTTCTACCTAGTTAAATTTGTGTTAGGAAGCCTTAACTTCTCCAGTTCTCCATTATAATTTCAAAACACATCAGGAATTTAGGTATATGGTCTGCTGAAATGAGACATAAATACCACAGAAAATTCTGAACACCGTAACACCAGAGACAATACTCATCCTTCAACCTTGGAGAAAGGAAAAAAAGTTGTTTAAATTTAAACCCAAATGAAACAACCCTTCCTATCACTTCAGGAAAAGATAACTTTCAGACACTTCTTCTGTTCAGCACAAAGTATTTGTTCTAAGAATAGTGGAGAGTTATCAAATAGGTCCAGGTCGAGACAAAACAGATTCGAATCTTTATACTAAAAAGAATAAATGGGAAGTCCCATATCAGAGCAAGGGTCATAACCACAGGGCTACACAATATTCTGAGATAAGACCCATCATTTTTTTCCTTTTGGTATTTTTTCATTAAAAAACTTGAAAATGTGCTGAAATATGGGCTGAAACACAGGCATTACTTTCCCAAGTGTTCACAGCCATCTATATACTTTTCTTCCTCAATGACAAAAAAAAGTTATAGTTGTATTTGAAGCAAACCACAGAAGAGAATCAACAGGAAAGCCTGACATAAGTCACTTGATAACATATTATGACTCTAATGCTAGGATGGGAGATGGAAACAGTGATTACAAATTCCTCAGTTAAGGAAAAAGATCAATCCAAGTGCCCATTGCCTAGGGTACACCTTACTTAAAGTGAGAGCACGATGCCTTCTTGTTTTCTGGCACTGTGATTGGCTTTAAGGGTTAGCCCTGCATTTCTGTTGCTTTATTTTTATTTTTAGAAAGAAAGAAAGAAAGAAAGAAAGAAAGAAAGAAAGAAAGAAAGAAAACACAACCCACAGCATTCTCTTTTAAATAAAATCAGCATTGGTTTTGAATTAGAAAAACCATAATTTCAATTTTTTTCTGTCAAGGAAAAATTGTGAAAATATTAATTTGCATTCAATAGAAAAAACATTAAGTTTTGTGCCAAGGCAGGAAAAAAGAGCACACTTTAGGCTACAAAGGCAACTGAGAAGGCAATGAAACCGCTTATGGAGTGAACGTAAGGACTTGCTTCTACAGGTTAAAAAGGTATATCACTACAGAGGTGTATTGGACAAAACAACAAGTGTGCACACAGACAACATACACAGAAATAAGAGATTCAAAAAAACCCCAACTTTCAGAGTAAGGAAAAATACAGTGAAGTTACAAAACCCAATTCTTATTTTGTAAAGGAATGAATAACTCACTATTTCACTTCCATGTGATTATTCAAGTCCTAAACCACCAATCTCCCAACAAACTTTCATCTCAAATCTAAATAGTATTTCTCAAACTTGTTTCTACAAACAGCTTAAATGGAACTCAAATTGTGATACACAGTGGACTCTTCTGTTCCAAATTTCCTACTCCCAAAAGCTCACAATGATGTTCAGAAAATCTGCTATTTCTTTATTTTTAATGAGGAATATGAAAGTGCTAACATATGCTCCTTTAAAAGAGTTCGGTAACTTAGGGATCTGCAGGGAAGGAATTAAAATTCTCTGCTCTGGAGTAATACTCAAGATAATAAAATCACTGCTAACATAATATAATACTCTAGATAATATAATCACTAGATAATAATCCCTGCGAGAACAGCCTGCCATGTAGTTTTATGCCGAGAAAGATCTGACCACATGGGGCCACCTGCAGCACATTGGCACCCTACACATCATAAGATTCCCCAGGGAAACACGGAGCAACACATCACACCAGCACTACGTACCTTCAGCCTTCTACACACACCCATAACCTGGAGCAACCCGTTGTTAAGAATTGAGGAAGACACCGGTGTGAATAAATACAAAATTATGCATTTTCAAATGCATATTACTCTATGGCATTACATTTCCCACTTCAGAATTTGTCTAAATTTAAGTAAACTCTATATAAAATGCTTGAATATGTCCATATTGGCATCTCTGACCTGAAGTTACACTCTGCACGAAATCTTCAAATGCTTATACAAAGTAATGCATCAAAATCAGGAAAGTCTGGAGTTGCTATTTCAATTCCAGCATGAAAAAGAACAATCCAGATAACTAAGGAAGTGATTTTTAGCTCTTCAATTATGCACACAACACCCTCATCATTTTCAGAGTGCACTGACTTTACAAAATTCAAGTTGCCTGTAACCAGGAGTGTTGGGACGAGGCAGTCACCTCCATTATGGTCAATGGGCCTTGTCTGGAGCTTCTGCCATGGTACTGCACGCTCACTGACCTTCATACGACCTCAGGAATGATGCTCATCCAATAAATCACTTGCCCAGTGCACAACTGGTTATATCAAAACACATGGCAGCCAAAACATTTGGGACAACTTCCTAACCGTAGGTAATTTCCAGTTCCCGAAGAGGATTTGAACAAGCACCAGGCAGCATTTCTCACCCTCTGCCTTCTCTTCCTCAACATGCCTCCATACAATCTCCTTTATCTTTTTTTTTTTTTTTTTTCATCTATCAATGGCTTGGCATCATGATTTCTTTCTACTAACAAAGTTCAGAAATAAACCAAAGAAAATAAAAGATGTACAGCTGTATCTGAGGAGAACAGGTATAACAAAGAGTACCAGAGCAGTTATAACTGGCATCTTCGTTTAAACAGGGACCTTTCTGAGTCAGGAACCAGTCAAAAGTGATGAAACACGAAAATTAAAAAGTGTCTTCAATTGCTGTTGACTCTACACAATGTATTTCAGTTTTCCCTGCAGAAGTAGCCCTTCATTGTACTATATGTACTTTTATAATGCTCTTGTCACAGCGGTATCCATCCATAGTTACCTTCTGCTTCAGCAACACCTGCTCTCTCGGAAAAAAATAAAAGTCACCCCTCTCTTCTCTGCAGTGCTTCGGAAGACTTAGGTTTCAAGTACTTACTAGAAGATTTCTGCAAGAGCTAATAAAAACTGGAAACAGCACAGCAAACAAAATCTGAATTTCAACACCAGCATATCAGTGTAGGAACGCAGCTGTGTGACGTTCCTTTGCTTCAACAGAAGGAAATTGCAGTATTTCATCATCTCACAGCGCCTTTTTCACTTGAAGCTCTTATGTGGTCTTCATGGCACTGAGATTTGGGTGGCTAACATATGTTGAACAATTGTGCCTGTCAAAGTATAAATTTTGGCTCACAAATTAATGTATTCATTCTTATACTAAAAAAAAAAAAAATGTTGAGCTGAAGAAACGGTATCCTCCTAAGGAGCTGTGAACTGAGAATGAATGCTTGTCCCAGTCCACGTCTCTAGAAAGAGAAAAGGAGCTTTACCAAGCAGAAGAGTCAACTTCTCTGATGTGTACCTGTATTCCTGACATTAGATCAGGGCATGTTAGCAACACCATGCACGGTTGCCCCTCCCAAGGATAACGCATCCACCAAGAACTTCTCAGTACCCGCCTGCTTAGGATTTACCAATAAAAGAGCTTCCACCACGTCAGATGGACCGCATGATGCATATATCATCAGGTTTCATATACACTACCTGAAGACTTTTGCAAGAGCTAATAACAAAAGTTCAAAGCAAATCTGTGTTGTGCTTGTATGCACCCTTCTATTCACACCATAAAACTAAAATGTTAGAGAAGACCACCTCCATTAAGGATGTAAATAACAATTTTGCAGCTAGTGATCCCATCTTTGAGTTGGGAACATCTTACAGTTAAGCATCCAATAAACCATAATGTTTTGCTACTAACATCTCTAACTCCTCAAATAATCCTCAAAAAAGGAAGTTCTAGCAGACTTCTGCTAACTAAAAAACTTCTTAAAGCACAGGTTTCCATGGTGTACTCTGAAAGTATTTTTCACAAATAATGCTATAAATGAAACCTTCATTTTATTGCTGGGCTTGTACACCTTTGTAGCTAGCCTATAGATAAAATATTGAGGAGAACACCTGGCTAAGATCTTTTTACCTGTCTCCAGGGCTAGAAGGCATCTTTACTAGAAGCCCTAGTTATGACAGAGTATTTACTAGTTTTTTTTTTTGTTTGTTTGTTTGTTTTTGTTTGTTTAACAACTGTGAGATGAACATTGCATACAAAAATGCTTAAATTCACTGTCAAACAGTCTGATGAATCCAATATTGACTGTTTTCAGCATTCCCTTATTAGCATTTGGCAATCAACAATGCTACATTGAGTGGAAGACTCTTAAAAAAATATCTGAACCGTATATCAAGGAAGTTCTGAAACACCCCAACCTTAAATGCCAATTTTATAGCAGCTTATCAAGAAACGTTAGAAAAATACACTCAAATCAATTCTTGTCAAAGTCTTCCACCTTTTATTAGATGCAAAGTGTCTATTAAAAAGATGGTTTAGCAAATTGATGTTTTGCTTAATTTCTCTTTGTATTTTTCTATATGTTGTTCAAACACACAGACAAACTTCCATTTCTCTGGCCCTGTTTTCGCTTAAGCTGGTAACAGTCATTCTCTTCTCATATTTTGAGTCTGACTCTTCTTCACTAATGCTAGTTGACCTAAAAAAAAAAAGGAAAAGCACTAGCTTATTGTACCTATTACAAATCGTTGATAAGGTGCATCATATTCTCATAACCTCATTTATTTCCTTATTTCCTTTCCTTTGTCCTTTAAGGACAAAGAGTAAAAAAATAACGCCTACCTGAAATACTTGATTTACGCCTATTGGCTTTACATTATGTAGTATCAAGAACAACAGCAAGGACTACATGAAATAAAATATGTGAAAGTTTCAATGAGTTTGTCATTTTTCCTCGGGTTTTTTGGAAGACGACAACAACAAGATCACCTAAGGGTCTGGTCAGGCTGGGTTTTTGCTGGCTTTATTACCCAGCAGATGGAATGGCAAATGTGTGACATACAGAGAAAGCTATCTTATATGCCAGTTTGTTAAACAGATTGTCTTCATCATCTGACCACTGTTAGAAAGGCAATTGAAAACCCCAGGCTTCTAGCATCTCCAGAATGAATGTTAAAAAATGCAAATCCGGAGCCATTTCTCACCCTTCAAAATGACTGCCAAAGCCACACACAGAGTGAAAAACTCTCCACAAGCCAAGGTGAGCTGGTAGCAGCAACAATCCCCATCCTGAAACCCCTTCATGGGACCCAGGGAGAATCTACAACTTCAGAACTGGTCCATGGTTCACTTCTCATGGGTATTCAGTGGGATAAGATTTCACAAGTCCTTCAGAGCACACTAACAATAAACACTGCCTTCAAGTTATAAAAAAAAAAAAAAAAAAAAAAAAGTAGTTTTGGTTGCTTGGCCTGCACACAAGATCTCAGTGTTGGAAAATCATGGAGAAACTTTCACTTGCATTTTATGTGCTGACAATGTATTAGTGTACCACACTGACAGGTTCTGTGCATTAAATAGGTTGCACTACCATGAGCATTCTTATCATATAGCTATATATTATCATATACATATATACTCCCTTTTAGTGTTTGCAGTGGCTATAATCAGGTAATAACTGCAAGTACCATGGCAGTGTACAAGTGGTCAAATACTTTGATGCACACCATGTCTATAGACAGTCTGAGTTTTAACATATTAAAACCAGGTAGTCTTGAATTCTATTTAGATTAGAAAACAGGAGAAAGGAGTTTTGGAACTGGCCTCCAAACAGTACAGGAGCACGGCAGGAAATTTAATTGTTCTAAACTGGAACTTGAGAAAATCATGGGAAGGACAGGGAAAGTCTGTACCACATTTTTATTGTGTAATTCACACGCACCTTTACTCCTGCAGGTTCTGCACAAGGAAACTTGCCAGCGCTAGAAATTAATATCTTTTCACATTTTGATGCACAGTTTACCTTCAGCTCCTACAACCACTACAAATGCAAATCGGATGTAAAGGAGGTAAACTGGTATGAGTTAGTGGTACTAAGATTTCCGAGGTACCTGATGTGTGTCTGCTCTCATGCATAAGAATGAAACCTATTGCTACTTTGGGGGACAGCAGGGACTCCTTTGCTCCCATCAGGTCGCTAACGTCACTGGGGCTTTGGTACACTCCATGTGGTTTGGTAAGGCATTTTTAATTACTGCAGACACCAATGTAACAGAGACCCGGGACGTTAGCAACATTCTTGTCTTCCCACCTAGAGGTATGTTAAAGGTTCCACTCTGAGTCTTTTACTACAGGTTTTGAGACTGCCAGAGACAGCTGCACCTGTCCTCCATGTGGGGTTGGGACTTTGTGGGCATCACCAGCCTTCTCCAGGGCACTGCATTCAGTAACAGATACTACTCATTTTTTGCCCTGCATTCCTATATAATGAACTGTTTGTGCCATTGCTGAAATTAATATCTGCATTTTTTTTTTTTTTTTTTTTAAAAAAAAGACATTTGAAATAGAACTCCTTATCCTTGGTAGCAAATTTCATTTTACAATCTTCCCTCTTCCCATTAAGCCAAGCCCACGGACTTGACAACGGCAAGTCCGGTGTGAAGGACAAAATGCAGATCTATGCTCAGAAAGGTACTTGGAAATATACACGTTTAAGAGATGAAGCTTCCCTGGGAGCCTACAGCAATCTCTCCTATGCATACGTTGCTCAGCATGTGATCAGTTGTAATAGGTTTTAAATCAAGAGAACAGCACTTCTTTTCCCTTGGAGAATCTCAAAGGTTAGCATTGCTTCAAACGCTTGTGAAGCAAGCTTCATACAGCTCACAGGCACTTGGTTCAACGCTGAACATAATGCTGGCTTAAGTGTCAGTTAGATGTATTTTACTGAGAAATGTACCATTTCTTTCTAGTATCATTAAGCCACGAATGCAAACAATTAGGAGAACTACAACTGCTCAAATTGTGCTGTCTTACCATTTACATCAATACAGCCCAACGCCATGACACAGTTACAGCCTGTGCCACTGCAAAGTGTTCATTAATTTTCACTTCTATCCATCCACTCATGCTCCTAGATAACATAATGATTTTTAATTTTTCTTTTATTTCAATACCAATCCCACACTGCTTTCTTTGCTACATGCTTTAACTGAGCCTACGCCTTCAGAAAATAACGAACTCAAGAATTTGTCAGTTTGAAAGTTGAGCTTTTACTTTATGAAGACAGTTAAAACCAAGTTATACTATTTACTGCTTTTAAAGATCCTTCCTTTCAGCTGTTTTCGATTCCTTACAATACTTTGATGCAATTAAATCTTACTACTCTGCCTTTAAAGAAGGAGAAAAAAGACAAAGGGACTAAATGAGTCTCTCAAGGCACCATCAGTGGGTAAGAAGGAATAAGAATGAAGGCTAATTGATATCTTGGAAGCTTTTTTTAAAGGAAAACTTGGGTTTGATTTTTTTTTTAACAAAAGTATTTGCTTCTTTTGAGTTTTTCTTAGAAAACTGAAAAGAGGAGGTTTCTTTTGAAAACATTATGTGCCTTTGGTTTTCAGCTGAAATATTTATTTTTTTAATGAGGTGGCACTATTTTTTGCTGTGTCATGAATACAGAAATATTTTCTGCCCAGCTATGTATGTTTAGACTTGCAGTTCAATACCCCACCTGCAGCTTGATATTTGCAAGATTTCAATTAGAGATGCTCCAGTAAAATGCACACAGTCATCCAACACCCAAATACCTTCTCTTCTGAATACAGACTGGTGCTGTATTTTCACTTATTTCCATGCATGAATCCAGCCAGTCTGGAAGACTGTGGAGAACCAGGCAGTCAAATGCCATTTCTTATTTTGACTGTGTAGGCTGAACAGCTTTTCAATGCTTCTGCAGTGTTACAGTCCTGCATCAGATTCAAATCAGAAACCCTCACTGCAGTTATGGCAGAGCTTATCTCTCACGTTTACTTCCACCAAATTTATTAGGAATATTTTGAAGCAAGGTATTACGCACCATAAAGAAAGATATCATAATATAAAAATATTATAAGCTTCATGAAGAGTTACTCATTCCATTCTCTCTGAGGCAGTGTGTGTACATAAGCAACAAGAACCAGTAGAGATCTGTAGGATTTGCATGAACAGTTTAAAGCATCTCAAAGACAGAAGTAGAACTGTACCAGTCTGATCTCTGATCCTAAATAAAGGGGAATTTTCAAATTGCTTATGTACCCCAAAGGTTATTTTTTTCTTTCATTTTCCCTCTTCATATGTATTCTACTGTCCATGAATTCTAACAGAAGTACTGCTTCCAAATCATTAAGTGATTTTTGTAAAACCTTTCTAAAGGGTAGAGATTTTCAAAGAAGCCTGGCCATGAACGCATCCAAATCTTGCTGAAATAAATACAAACTACACCCAACTTCCACAGCTTCCTTCACAAAACCTGTCAGAAAACTGAAACAGTAAGTGTCAGATGACACAACTCACAAAACTTCATTTTTTCCAACGCATTTTAGTGACCAACTATAATTAATTCCCCTCAAGAGCAGAGGAGTAGTAGAGTTCACCATTGCTTGGAAAAACAGAAGTTGATTCAACTGCTATTTGCGGTAAGAGACCAGGTTAATCGCGATGACGAGAAGAAATAAATAAATATCTGTTTCTTCCAGTACACTAGCTCAGTAGAGGCCCCAGCAGGGAATATTCACTATTCCAAATGCATACCACTTCTCTAGAAGGAAATAAGGACACATTGTGTAACTTAGATGGCAGACAGCGAAATATATCAACACCTGCCTCTCATGCAAGAAGCCTTTAGTATCGCCAACACTTAACTTTAACAGTATTACCGTTAGTTTTAACTGCATGTGAAATGATCCTGACAATTGATGCAGTTGCAAGTAAACATCTCTTCCTGCTTCAAAGCTGTTAACATGTCCTATGACAGGAGGATTTATGCTAAGATGCTGCTAAGAACCATCCTCTTTTCTAGCTGGAATTTTAATTGTCTTTTGTCTTTTTAAAATGACATTCTACGTATTTTCCAATGGTTTAAATTAACTTGAGGAACTAAAAAAAAAATAATAAAGATCACTCAATCCATTCTCGGACACACACCCCAACTCCACCTTTGTCTTAAAACTTGGTTAGAATTCACAGTGATTTTAGTAGGAGCTGATCTAGGTCAATGCTGAACAAATCTGGAAATCTGACCCCAATTATTCATCATCAGACTCAGTACAAATTGTAACAGAGAAGAAAAAGCAAGAAAAACAATTTCTCCTTTTTTTTTTTTTTTAATACTATTGTACATGCCAATGAATCTTCCCAATCAATAAATATTAATTTCTCTGAATACTGTATCTTGGTCAAAGCTGTCATCAAAACCGCATGCACAAGTTGTTAACCTTTGAAGTCTGCCCTTCAGTGCAGCTTAAATTACTTTGTTCATTTTCAACCTAAGGTGCTAAATTTAATCACTTAAATTAAAATTGGCAACTATCGGAAGACAAAAAAGTATTTTCTGATTTTAGATGCATAGGTTCTCTTACATGGATTGTTTACGGACAGATCAAGATTGCTTCGTTCCAAATTAAACCGACTACAGCGGCAGCTCCATCCAGTCTCACATATCTGAAAGCGTCTATGAGCTAACCAACTGGTACTTCTGTGCCTGGTGCAATACTTTCTGTTTTTTGGCCCTCATACCAATCTTCCACGGGATTTTACTGTTTTTAAGTAAAGGCATCCACTGAGTCAATAAAGCACCTCTTACTGAATCTGCAGCAAATTTCAAGCACTCAGATTTTTTTTTAACTCAGGAGATTGTCCTTAAACTTGCACAGTTTACACAGGAAAACAGACACAACGAATTTTAGGCTTGTTCAATGACTTACTGTAACAAGCGCGCAGCTTGTGAGTGGGATGGAGGGTACGAATCTGACAAATTAATGAGAAATCTCTTCCTCACAGAGCACAGGAGCCAAGTAGGACTCTGCCATTAGATCATTTATTTGTGCTTTGCTTTATATTAAACAGCTCCTCCTAGATGGGAAGATACTGAAAAGCACGTACAGGTGTGCAAACCCCAGTCATATGGAGCCTGTTACGGACAGATGCTATAATGAAACCAATACACGGTGAAGTATCGAATCTCTACACCTGCCTGGTGGGGTGTGGAATCCTTCACACCATCTCGTGAAAGATAAAAGGACTTGGCCCAACAGGAGCAGATATCAGATATCCTGCATCCCAGAATAGGAACTGGGGACCAAAAATGGATCACTTACATTGAGTCTAAACACAATCCTTGCAACCATCTTTGCATGAGAGCTACGAAAAGAAACCAGGATACAGCTACCTGAACAGCCACCTGCTTCTGCCAGAGACTTCCCCTCCTGTGACCTCAGCAACAAATGCTGAGAAGCTATGCAAAAGGAATGGAATATAAATAGTTCAATTTCTATACAGAAATGGTAAGCGTTAAAAAAAAAAAAATAGTATGTACTGGCCACTGCCATCTTCATGTATCTGAGAAACTTCCATATTCTTAAATGGGGAAGAAAACTGGTTCCAGGTTCATGTACACACGGAAACCAACTTCTTGCTTTCACCAGTGATCATGCCTCAGGCTTCCTGGCTAGCAAACAAGACACCTGCGTGTGCTCTTTGGTTAACACTGTAGAAGATGTAATGCTGCTTCTGGTGGCCTTTGGAAGTGTGTTCACTGTTCAGGGATGTCACGTTGCCATGCCACTGGAAAACGCGCCTCCTACAGTAGCAGTGTTTCGCAATCAGCACGAGCATGGCTATCCACAACCGCAGCAACAGGAAACAGAGCAGAGAGGTGACGCACATGAGAAGAGCCAGACTAAATGTATATAAAGTTTTAGATAGAAAAAAAAAATCAGATGAGGTTAAAAACACGACTACAAAAGGAATTCATGCACTCACTGAAAAGAATAACTTCTGACTCTTGCCACATCCACACGTTTGTATTTTTCATTGTAGGAATGTTTTCCCACTGACTCATACACAGGATGGATGCTACAGTCAATAACATGACACAAATCACAAGCCGTGAGGAGATCATTGTGATAATGTCATTCTCCAAAAAGCTAGTACTATTTGGAGGATGAGAATTTGAGACAACTCCTCGAACAGAGATCGCACTATACTTCCACTGATGACATTCAACAAAAAATGGCCAAAAAGATCAATCACATGAAACCAGTAGTAACAGCCAATTTCCTTCCTTTTATTTCCTCTACCTCTGGAGGAATAAAGAATGACAGTAGATTAACTATTTGTAGTTATAAATATAGTGACTTCCATCTGCTACAACTTGGAACTGCTGTCCCAACAACTTGTATGCTTGATGAGATATGAACAGTAGAATGTAATTAGGTAACACAAGTGATGTATAAAGTAACTTTCCACTAAAATACTTTTTAAAAAAAGCACGCTAACTTGCCAGCCCAACAGTATGTGCTAGTTATAGCCAGATAATCACAAGATTTGAAAATTTTTGGAACATTATCTGGAATATCTTTCCCACTTAGGAAAGCTCTAGAGGATTCATATCTTAGCAGAAATCAGTACATTACTAAAGCAAGTAGCAAGCAAGCTTTAATAAAAGATAATATTTAGACAAAGACACTAAGAGTTTGGGAAAAAAACCTGGAAGACAAAGTGAGATTACAGCTGTTCCTATTTTTAACCTGAAGTACCTGAGCAAAAATTAAAACTTCTAGAAGTGCTTGTATGACAAGTCATAGCACCGTGTGCCTATTTCTTTATGTAACCTTGATTTTTTTATCTAAGTATCAATTCAATTATCCACTGCTATATACAGTAGAGACACTATTGTCAAATGAAGGTCTCACTGAAAATAACAACTGGCAAACTGAAGCATTCCATCATTTTCAGGATTATTAAATACACTTTATTCCTAAATGATCACATCTAAACTTTACGAACTAATACAATCAATAAATAAACTTCACACTTTATCTTACCCAGCCTCAGTCTTTCCATTTAGGAAAATCCTAAAAAATTATCTCACGTGAGGCATACTGGGAGAAGTTGCATTGCTGGTATTTAAATTGTAACTGTGCTTTAGAAAAGATTTTTTTCTAGCGACTTCTGTCAACAGCATTTTTTTTCATGTGGAAGAGGAGGGACAAAATCTTATATTTAAATATACCTTGAGGTTTATCAACTAATTTAGCAGCTCAGGCCTTGTGGAGGTGCTCCACAAAAAAATACAACTTCTCACAAATTTGCAGACATTATGGGCAGCTGGTCTGTAGCCAGAGGTTTTATTTAGGAAAGTCAAATCCCTTTGGTTTCATCACAGAGGTGGAAAAATATGACTTTAAGTTATACTTTGAAAACATTACAGAGAAAATTACATTTTCTCTTCAATCTCTGTTAATATTTATTTCTCACAGACAAACTGCACTTCTGAAAGGGAAATTTTCTTTTTCCCCTGAATAACTCTGACTGTAAAATGTTTGTCTGACATTTGGCGACTGAGCACAAGCAGAAATTTCAGTTTAAATGCCAAGAGATTTTTGGCTTCAGAAGAGTCCAAATGATTGCTCCACTGACACAGAATTAATAGCAAGGAAGCTCACAGGAAATAAGTTTTAAAATAATCTCTTCCAGTAAAGCGTATACTTTTTTTAAAAAAAAAAATCATTGCAGGCATTCACTCCTAATAAACACTCATAATAAAGGCAACGTTAAGTGGCATGGTGCTAAAAAACTTTTCTTATTCACTGAGGATAACAAACCACATGGATACAGTTGTAATGCAGCAGGGTTTGCCTGCAAACTCCTTCTAACAATCCATTCTAATTTAGGAGGCACGGGAAGGGCTTAATACACGCACACGAGGTTTGCTAAAACAATTTGTACAGATACTTTCTTTTTTCCCGTTATTTATTTTCACTTATATGTATCTTAGGAAAGGCCAAGCATGAAATTGGAGCTGTAAAGCAAGGCAGAATTTATTGATATGACTCTGCACCGAGAGCTCAATAGGTGTGCAGCAAAGCAAGAAGGGTGAAGGGGATGAATTATTCATTGAACCTTTAAGCGTCAACAAACAGCACTTACAGTGAAGAATGCCTGTTTTGCAACAGGAGGTGTGAGGCGTACGCATAAAAGAAAACAGATGTTCTAAAACCTGTCTTATTAGACCATCATAGCATCTTTTTCTTATTATTAATTCAGAGGGAAAAGAACACTAGTAAGTTATTTACAGAAGGTGCACAGCACCAACGGGTTTTTTATTTTACTGAGCATAGCATCTTGAACACTGCACCGACTGTACCACCTTAAAGCAAAAAGAAAAACTGATGAAGACTTGATAAAAGGAGAAGCCTTTCTTATCAAGCAATTACAGTGCTGGAATAAAGCAGCTGTTATTAACATGAACTTCATATAAGAAATGAAAATATGTGAAATAAACCTAACAAACTATATATATAAAAATGTATGTAACAGATATTATAGCACACGCAAGTTGTTACTTCTAAGTTCTGGGTTCCATTCCTAATTCAATTTCTGTGATAACTTTTCCAGACAAATCCTTTCAGTCAACAATTACCTTATGTTTCGCTATTCAAATTTTAAAAGCATACTTTTTTTTCCCTGTATGCCCACATCTGTAACCAGATCCTTTTTATGGCAATAGCCACTCAGTTAACTGATAAATCTGAGACACGTTGTTGGTAAAGTCAAGTGGTTGTAAAACTTTTTACCAGTGCAAATGCAAAGCTGGTATTACACAAGAAGATGCAATATTGTTTTCAGATTTGAATTAACCTTTGACCAAAGGTATTTACGTTGCAGTTCAGAAATATGTGGTTTTGCTCTTTGCTATTTTTTGACAGATCTAGAAACAGTAATATTTCTCATTCTCAACAGCTTTCAGTGTCCATAGTTGTGGTACTTTGATTTGTTTTGGTTTCATCTGCTGCAGGCCTAATTCTAACATTTTACCAGCAGCTTACTGCTACATCTTCCAAAGGACCACTTGCCGTATCATTTAGGAAAAAGCAAAAAAACATGGTACAGTCACTTCTGCTTTCATTTTGTACTTCAGTGAATTCAAATCTTTTGTTTTTCCTTTTAATTTCCATTGTAGCTTGCTTCTATCATACAGACTTCCCAAGTTTTAGTGGATTAGGTGGTGTTGGGTTGACGGTTGGACTTGATGATCCTTGAGGTCTTTTCCAACCTTAATGATTCTATGATTCTATGAAAACTGAGGCAATCCAGCATCCTACCTCTGATTGTGGACAAGACCTAATGCCTAGGGCAGAGTGTAAGACCCTGGGCCACCATACAGGCATAGTTCCCAAAAATGCTCCACCAGCCTCCAGACGTTTTGCAAGACACCATGTAGACTTCTACCTTTTTTTTTTTTTTTGTTTCGTTATGCTTTTCTTTGTGACTCTTCAAGAACACCATATACAAATAACTAAGTAACTGCTGCTTTTAACAAGAGCAAGAAAGCAGGACATGGGAATTTTGTCCCCTACAGACCACATCGAAATGCCACAAAAAAGCCTCCTTGAAATGTGACATGGCAGTAAGACTATTGCATCACTGAAGGCAGCTTTGGGCAGCAGCAGTTTCGGCACCTATTCTGGCAAAGGCAGGGAGATCCAGACGGACTGAAATTCAGGGGCAATACTCATGGAGTAGCGTTTCTCATATCTCACATGTTAGTTAGACCACACGTTGGAAACACATTTAAGACACACACTGTTTTCTCTTTTCAACAAAAACTTCACAAAAAACTTTTCTAAACCATCATCTGTATTTCAACATGGCACAGCCTCCCTCATGTGAAAAAAGTAATTTCCTTAGTGAGTTATCTGTAAATACCCACTTGCTTTTCTCCTGTGCCAGGCCCACACTCAACAAAAAGTACCAGAGTTTTTAGTCTGAAGTTCTCAAAGAGAAAAATAAGGTTGTGATGAATCCTCCTCTCACTTCCTAATAACTTATGTACACCTTTATATAAAATAAATTATCTGTCTTGTTTTGAAATTTGTACAAAATAAATAGCATTTCCAGAAAATGGAATAATTAAATTGTGCTTCTACTTTTAATTAACTGCAGCAATTATTTATTATTTTGCTCTATCACAAAGGATGAGAGCTGTGTATGAAATGAAAGCCACATAAAATAAAGCTTTACATTTAATTCAGTCTTTTTCCTTCAGCACAAATTTTGTAAACTCCTCGATACCATTGTGAAAACAACTAGCTGGCTTTAGCAGGAAGATTCTGTAAATGACGGTAGTACGTACACATCTTGAGCAAGACCAGAGTCCTGTTGTCACAGGACTTGTGCAAGATGGCAAGGAGCCCTCTTTATCTGAGTAACTTTCTGTTTGGTAGCCAAGATGATACAGAGATTCAAAAAGTGTAAAGCAAAGCCACAAAGCAAAGCAGGGGCAAAACAGTAATGGACAGCTGATTCACCATTGCATCCACTGAAATGCTCTGCCCTCCTGCTTCTATAGCCTTCACTGATAAGCCCAGAACTGCTTTTGAAAGGACCAGCTCTTCCTAGACATCTGCCTGCTGCTCAAGAGGATGTTTCTGGACTGTACTGCCTCAAGAAAGTTTATCACAACAACTAAGACAACTGGAGCAGAAACGCCCAGGGAGCCAATTCTGCTTTTGCGGAAAGGTGTGAATGACCTACCACCTAGCCACACGGTGAGGTGGTGACCACATGGACCCTGCTATGCCCCAGGAACCCTGTCAGAATAAACTCAGCTGAAACTAACACGTGAAATTACTTGCAAGGGGAATGCAGCCTCATTTGCTCTCTAGCACAGAGATTTTACAATTGCATCTACTCCTATCTCCAGATTGACATTCTGCTCGATATTTATTACCTTCTGGCTAGAGAGTACATGTTCTCCTTTTATGTCCTTTATCCCATGTTATTGTTATTCTATATTTCTCTATGTGGAACTGGCAATCCATCTATCCAACTTGAAGCCAAGCCTATCTAAATTACTCACAAGTTCATTGCTTTGGCGTTTCCAGCTCAACAGAGGATTTCATCACGTTTCAAGTTCTTTCTCTTAAGTCTTTAAACACGTGCCAAACAAAATCCTTCTTAACAGGTTCCTATCCAGAACACAATCAGTTCTTGTATCAAACGGTGTCCGCTCACATACTTTCTGGTTGCTAGCTTCTGACATAGCCCTCAGTCCTCTGCCACAGTTTCTAACTTTGAACCTTAGTTATTTGAGGCTGAATCCCAAACAATTAATCAGATAACTTCCCCCACTGTCACTCAGAGAGAAGAGAATTTTTTTAACATCTCTCCATAAAGTTTACTGTAAAAAAAAAAAAACAAACAAAAAAACAAACCACAAACCTCCAAAACTTCAGAGAAAAAAAAAAAAAAAAAAGAAGAGAGGAAAAATGACACGCGGCAAATCGTTCACTGCCAGAGACGTCTATCAAAGGGATCACTCTAAGCTCCAGATGGCAGGTCTCCTACAGGAAGCAGCTGGTCCTTTGGCAGCATGTCCTCAAAAAAGTGCCAATGGCTAAGCCTGGCTGTGGTAATTCAGAGCCACCACAGGAATTTTCTACTGAAATTATTTCAGCTGTCCAGGCTAAGCCTTTGCTTTGCAATAGACCAAGGACAGGAGCCAGCCCCACTGCTTTATCACCCACCACGCCAGAGACGATCTCTTCTCTGGGAGGGGGCGTGGGGGTGTACCACGTGCTTTGAACAGCTTTTAACATAACCACAAAAGTTGGTAAACTTGCTTTATTAGTTGGGCCACTGTCTGCCATTTCTTCAAGCGGTGACATATATTACTGCATGTGTAAAATAGCTAGCAAACCTATTGTACTAAGGTGTGTAAGAAAAAAACAATAAGTAATCTTTTACACACACTGTGAGGTGTGTAAGAAAAAGAACAATAAGTAATCTTTTACACACACTGTGCGGGTGGTGAGGCAGTGGCCCAGGTTGCCCAGAGGAGCTGTGGATGCCCCATCCCTGGAGGGGTTCAAGGCCAGGCTGGATGAGGCTTTGAGCAACCTGGGCTAGTGGGAGGTGTCCCTGCCCATGGCAGGGGGTGGAACTGGGTGATCTCCAAGGTCCTTCCAGCCCAAACCATTCTGTGATTCCATGACAATACCCCAAATTCCTTACTCAATTTTATTCAGCCCTTAGTCACAAGAATTCTTATATTTTAAGTTACACGGTTTACTACCATTTCTAAACTTAATACACCCCATACCTAACAAGCTAACCCTAAACTGATTTTCTTTTCCAATTTCTCTTATTTCTGATCAGCATATTTAGTGCATAGCTCAGCTTATTTCCTCCTTTCCTCTAGTCTCCCAGTTCTCTCTGATCTCCTGAGGACAGGAGACGGGGAACTGTCTTTCAATCACTTTGAAAGACAGACAACATGGAGCTCCTCTCCCCTCTATATAAAAATCTCCTCAACATTTTTAAGATTCCCTTTAGGGTTCTGGAAAAAATTAAGAGTTTAACTTCTTCGCATCTCCAAACATCAAACAGATTGAGAAATGAGAAAGAAAGAGAAAATGACATGCAGAGAAGTAAGAATTATCTGAATTATAACTTGAATAAATTTATATTTCCACTAGAAATTACACACGCTCACAAAACATTTTGGGCTTTGACACAAAACTAGTGTGTTTTTTTTTTTGTTTTTTTTTACTCTGTGTTAAAGGAGTTCTTCTAACCTGGCAAAATAGCACGTATTATCCAAAAGACAAAAATGTAATATTTTAAATAATATTCTAAAGCTTCGTCTTTTATTGGCATTTAAAAGCTACCTGCAGCAAAGACAATTTGGGTAAAAGTAACTCAACTACCTGTCTACAATTTTTGGCAACATTTCAGTACGACTGTGAACAGAGTGCAATCAATTCACATAAAATATCAAATAGAAAATGTGAACACCTAATTTTAAAAATGTAAAAAAAGCTCACAACTGCAATATTCCAAAGAGTTAATTCAAAGATGAAAACAAGGAAAATAATTCTAGAGAAAGGTTTTAATGAAAAAACCCCACCATATTAAATTCACCCTAGAATAACCTGTTTGGTAAAGGAAATCTATTTAATTTTCCTGCTAAGAAATTAATCAAGCTGAAGATTTGGAGAGTTTCATTCTTCAGTAAAACATTATTTCATTATACTAATAAACTTGCTCTGACAAAATGAGCAAATGTATGTTTATTAATTAAACTACTAGAGAGCCAAGATACTACAGTACAGTTGTCAGCATGTAAGATTCATAGATTAATGTTCTCCTATTAAAAATAAGAGCACTTGTACTGAGTAATTGATCGTATTTTCTTAATAGAAGCTCTAAGAGAACCTGTGGGGCTGTACAGCGAGCACAAACAACAAAAAAAATAATTACACTACGAATGACAGCTTTTTCAATCGGAGGCTATATTTACGTTTATTGATATGACCAGCCAATATCATAAAATATCACTAGCAGACGCTCAATTGTCTTATAAATTATTCTAATATACTAACTGGCAACACAGCAGATTTTCAGCTCATAAAAAGATATTCATTAGGAATACCGTTAATACTTACTCACCGAACAGAGAATTTGCAGTTTTATAAGGTAACAACAGTCCTACAAAATGGATAGGCCAATAAAGGAGAAGTGGGTGTTCAAAAACTCAAGACATGAAATAATCCAAGTCTATAATGTAGCAGCATTTGGGACAACATCAGTTCCTAAAATAGTCATTTAAACTGCAGCATGATAACGTGGAACATTTTTGGTCCTGCAGCTTCTCGATGGGTAGATATAACCAGCTCATTCACAGATGTCATTTTAAATAGTTTTTCTTACCTAACATGTTATCAGTTGAGAAAGATAAATAATGCACAAGCATGTTGCTCTTTAACTAATTAACACAGGAGTGGGAGAAGGGAGCTGTCCCAAAAGCAGACTTTACAAGCCTTCAAAAGAAGTTTGGAAAAGTTGTGATTTCGGCTAATAGATCTGATTTATTCAGAAAAACTCTGTGATGTTTGACAGGTTTATTTTAAGTTGAAATTGAAGAACAAAATAAGGTAGCCGAAACAACACCTGGAAAATAGGTCACTGAGTTTCTGGGACCAGAAACCTGAGTCTCCTGCTGTGCTTTTTTTATGTCGGTGTGCATGACTGTTCACTGCCCTATGCCTGCTGCATCAAATCAAAGCACTTCCAAAGAGACAAAAAGACACAAAGTTCCACACACCCTCTGAAAAATCTATTCACATAAACTCTTATAATTTACTCTGGCGAGAAAGACTCAGAGAGAGGACTGAAGCTTCCTGTGTTGAGCTCAGATCATGTCCCTCTTTTGTAAACAGCTGATGTGAATCACAATATTTACACAGAAAAAATGTTTTTCAAAGCAATGGCCACCCATTTTTTTTTCAAACTGCATGCAAAAATAACTATCCCCATCTCTCATTCTTAATAGCATTGCAGATACTGCTTGATGACAACTGCACTTCTTAACAATTTTTTTTTTTTTTTTTTTAATCAGGGTTGCATGGAAGTAGAAACCTGAATGCACAAATCTGCCAAGTTTGTCTGCAGGTTTTGCAAGACTTTGCCTATTTTATTACTGAGACAGTCTGAAGGTCAGGCAGGGAGCTGGCTTTTCAAGAAGCATTTCAGAAGCCTGCCACTGCTCCCAGCCAAGTGCCATATTGCAGCCTTCCAAACTAGGGAAAACCCATGCTGAAGACACCTCAGAACTTCTGCCTTAGTCTGGTTTGAAAAGAGAAAGATTTTATTTTTTTTTTAAGAGTAAAGTTTCTGCCTTCCAGGACAACTGTACTTTCACTAAGACTCAAATGGTGAAACAATTACAAAGGAGAAAGCCAAGAGACGGCCACAATATGCCACAACGACTGTCATAAGCAGTGACAGTTTTGCTGTCCATCGTTTGGAAAGACTGCTACGCTGCTCAAGAGATGCAGCGTTCTAAGTCTGCTTTCTGAAGCCACTCTGAATTAACAGCTATGCGACAGCTGTTTTCTAAAAGGATGCTTAATACTGGGGAATAACTGGATTAAAAAAAAAAAAAAAAGACAGAAAAGGAATTAATTTCTTCAACCTTTAAACTCTTTTTTTTTTTTTTTTTCTTGGTACCCTGTAAACCTAATTAATGTGCTCTGGACAGTGCACGGAGCTGATGTTTTCAGAGAAGAAAATGCAGAGACCTTGTTCTCCCTCTTTGATAGTTCGTCAGATTTTGAAAAGATGGCTGTAGTGCACCCTAGACTTGGTAGACTTCACATTACAAAACTCTGTGTGCAGACGTGCCCTTTGACTTTTTCAAAGTAATTTCCAATAACACTAGTGAAAATTCTGGAGAGATCATATTAGGGTGAAAAAGTATTGTCCAAAACGTTCCAAGCTCTAGGAAAACACCCAATAAAGAAAAGCTATAGAAAGCTTTAAGTATGTTCCACTTGTTGTCTGACAAGTATTATACTTGCTGTGATATAAGTATACAACTTCTACAGAAGTTGTACTATATTCTCACAATATAACTTATGGCTGCAACTATCACGTAAATACAAACAGTTTTGCGGTCACTGGTTTTTTTGTCAGAATCCCTGAGCAAGATGCTGTGGAGAGTTAGGAAAACACAGCTCAAAGCAGTTTAGTCATGATCCTCCCAGGCACCAGAGATGAAGTGATTAGTATCAGCCTTACCGTGCTACAAAACCTTCTCAGTAAGAGAGGAAACAGAAGCAAGTTCCACCATTAAATGTAAATCTCAGGGAATGAGGGAGCCTTAACAGATTCCTTACAGAGACATAGAGCAGCATGACAATTTGGTCCTTAAATTCAGGAACAACCTTCCAGTTTCTCCTAGTTTCATTCCACTGGTCTGGAGGGCTTTTCTACAAAGCCTTGAGATGAAATGGAAAGAAAGCAAAAATACAAAACTCCTTCTGAGTCAAAGTATAACCAAGGGAAAACTCCATTTCAGAAAACCTTGAAAGGCATTAAAATGTTATAATGAGATTTCCCCCCCCCCCCCTACTTTATACAACAGTGGATAATCCTCTGAATTACAAGTCTCTTTTTACATACAGTCATATATTACATTGTTAAAATATTGATATAGTCAGACCTGGTTAATTCAAGCTGGTTTTGCTTCTCATTAAGATTTAACAGAGGCTGAAGCATTCATGATATAATGTCATGCAGACTTTGGGACACAGGGAATACAGCAAATGTGAATGAGGCAGGAATACAACAGCAACTGAATTTCATTAGAAATAAAGAGAATATCTGATGGGGAGAAAACAATTTTCTCTTGGGTTAATAGTAAGGGATGGAGACATGACCAGCCAACCTTCCCAGAGAGTTTACGTGTAAGACTGGTGGCTGCTTCTCATCCGCTACCTTCTTTGCCCAGTGGGTGCCACCAGTGTTGATGAGAACACCTCCCTGTGCAGAACACATGCCTCGTGTGCCGAACGTGACCTCCCAGGTGGCCCTTTTCAGCTTCAGCCATCCATCACCCCTGTGTGATGGGGCTTGGGCTCTAGGTCCCACAGACACACAGCATGGTAAATCTAAACATACTTTAAAATACGTTGTTAAAAAACCCTTTACAAAGTCATCACTTTGCAGGGTGGCAGTACGTGCACTGTAGCTTTAGATCAATATAAGATCCAGCTTTATTTAATCCAGAAGAAACCCCAGCATGTAGGAATTGTGATGATAACAAATGTCTTCTTGAGAAGCGCTGAAAAGAAGTGACTGTTGCCAGGAAATTGTAAGTTGTCCCTACTATCGGAGACTGCAGACCAGCCAACAGCAGCAAAATATCCTTTGAGTAAGAGATTCAATGAGGAAAAATAATCAAAAACCTTGAAGAGCTCAGATCTAGTTCCAAGATATTCAGCTGAAGCATTACTGGGATGATAGCTGTTATTTACTATCAGAAAAGCGCCTAACCTGAGACTAAGTGACAAAATACAAACTTAGGCAAAAAATACCAACTTTTTCTTTCTTATAGACTCCAAGTTCCCAGTGATGAATAAAGATGTTCATGACAAAATTCTTTGTTACAAAATATCCATTGGAAAATCCAAACAATTGCAGAGAAAAAAAAAAAAAAACCACTCTCCAACCACAGTCCTACAACATTACATCTCTCAACAACGAGAAAAAAAAATCTCAAAATATAAATAAAATATTAAACACAGTAAATAAGAGAACCTGCCGGTCTACACTGTGACCATACATTATTACCCCAAAGTAGTTGCAAAAGCATTGGACTATCAAGAAGGGGAAGAGAAACACTCTTACTAATGTTATGAGTTTGGTAAGTTGACGATTAAATTCCAGAGAGAAAGAGCAGATACTATCTTTACCAACAGGCAAGCAGAAACTACAGAAATTATTATTCAGAATTAACTTATTGCATTTTTTTAAAACCAAAATTGGGTAGAATCACTTTTTTTAGTATTTCTGTGTTCTTGGAAAAGATGCCTCCTTCTGGGTTCCTGCAACAGGAGTCAGACATGCAGTCAGTCTTTCACATCATGTTTTAAAATCAGAAAATCCATAATCACACCCAAGTTTGCCTGTTATTGCCAGTTGACAGATCTGTGCCATAGAACATATATGTACACTGGGAGTTTCAGGGGATTGCTTAAATGAAATGACACAGTTCCAGGAAGACGAGAGCTTTCTGTCCAGCAGAAAAAAAAAAGTCTGCTCCCTGTCTGGAATGGCAAAAGCAGAATTTTTCTGATCATACATTTATCCTTCAGCTACCCCGGTGCCCTTTTTACCAGTAGAGAAGATGAACACATCCTCCCGTAACATCAGACCACAACATCCATCTGCTGATAATTAAAGAGTGGATAAATGGTTCCTTTTTTACTGTACATCAGAACCAGAGTTCTTAAAAATGTAAAAATCAAAGAATATAACTCACATTGGGCAAGCCAAGTCCAATTACATTTGAAGGCATTTCCAGGTCTTACAGCAGAATTAAAACATAACTCTCCAATCTGTTTTACAAAAGGAGCTTGATAACACATGTCCACAATTTCTGAGTGTGGCAGCACTGCACAGCTCTACAGAGGCTAAGAGAACTGGAGACCAAAATTTTGCAAGCCCTCCTTAAGCAAAAAGCTACACTGCTGCTGCGGTTTAACTGCGATGAGGTAAGGAAAATTTTATGGTGACACAGGACTTTTCACTTGCGCTCTTACTTCTGCCAAAGTGTATAAATAGTAAATAAATCACAGGTCTCCATTATTTATCATGCAGCAACCTGCAACTTCCTTCTCTGAGGTCAACTGCAAAGTAACTGAAATATTCACAAGTGCCCTAGTTTACAATAATATATGCTACAACCGTAGGGTATAACTACAGCCGCAACCAAGCTCTGCTGCTCTTCCATGGAGGGTGCATACAGGTCTATACTTGAACAAAATACTCCCCAAAGTTAAGGCATTATCCAAAATTAAGTTTTCTCATTGACGAATGTCTTGTATTGCTTCTTTGAGAAGGCAGAACAAGAGATGTTTAAACAAAACCAGGAAGCAGTATCAATTCTTTTGGACTTTTTCATAGACCAGAAAACTAACAACCCTCCCCTTCCCAACAGCGTGAGTGAGAGAAGAGGGAATTATGCTAAATGGCAGAGACTCTGTCACTGAAATACAAAGTAAATACAGAAACTTGAAGATAGTAGTAATGCAGCCCATTGGGAAATTCTGTATGAAGGCTACAACTGTGGCCATAAGGACAACACTGAAAGGTCCAGCAAACGGCTACAAAATACATTAGTTAAATTAATGAGAAAAATGATGTTATCACTGTCACAATAGATTGCTACTACTTAGATGTAATTAAGTAAAAAAATTAGAAAACATACCCTTCGATTTATGGGACAGACTCATTAAAAAAGTTGTGAAAAACATGCCAAATTAGATGACAGAATTATGTAAAAATACTATGTGGGTTTTGATAAAAGACACTGTTGCTCGGTTAATATTCAGAACTGCATGTTCCTTTTATGGCTTCTTTGCCTAGTGGTTCAGGCTACTGCTTGTTAGGTCGAAGCACAGATCATCCAATTATTACTAGTATTATTACTACTACTATTATTAAATCAAAACTTGCTTTCACAGATTACCCAGAGGTAACCTCTCAGTAATAAAAGAAAGATAGGTTTGGAGCTGATGAGCAATGAAGTAGATCTGAAAAAAGATTAGCAAGCACTAAAATCCCAGAGTAGGAGGTGGTTGTTATGAGAAATCTCACAAAGCAAAGCAGATGATGGGCTGATGAGGGACTTTGGCTGAATCAGATGGGGAAAGCAGGCCTCTCTTGTCTTGAGGCTGGTTATACCAGAGACGGTTAAAAAGGAAAGCACTCAATTAAATTTTGAAGTTTTTGCATATCCTACTAAATGAAAATGGCAAAAGACTACTGACAAAGTCTCTTCCAGAAAGAGCGTAATTTATTTTTTAAAAAGTAAAGATTAAAAAAATGTATAATGACATGTTACGTATTCTGCTTCAGCATTTTCAGAAGAAGCTTCTTCTTTTACCTTGGTTATCCACATTAACTAAATGGCTCTTGTAAGCTTGGTGCTACCTGCAAGTCCCATTCTTAAGCCTCTACCTTTTGGTCGCTGGACAGACTGGCTGTATGCACAACTGTCACGATTCCCAGATCACCTAGTAAGGTACATTTGGTAAACGCCTGACACAAGTCCCAGACCATATTGAAGGTGGAATACACAACACAGAAGCAAAGGTAGCTTTAACATCTTTACGCTGGCTTTATGCCATTAAGGTCAGGCCATGCCTGAACCCACAAAAAGGCTCCCCAGATAAAACTAACCTGTCAGGATTGAGTCAAACAGTAAGTTTACACTGGACTGGCACTTGACCTGATATAACCGTGACATTGCTGATTTATGTACTAAGAGGTCCACACATACTGCTACTGCACTTCTATCTACAAGTCCACAATTCAGCATCTCTTTGGCAGGGACGTTTAGCTCCAGGCGTCAGGCCACTTTAGAAAAGGAATATTCCTTCACTGGTCACTACTGTCCCTCATAACACTCCATTTGCTGTCTTCCAGAGACAAGGAACCGCAAAGAATGATTCACCATTCAGGTTCCCCCCAAAGGATTTAGTGTGATGAGACATGCAGAGGCACTAATAGGCTGCGAAAGAAGTATGGGCTAAACTAATTGAGTGGTATCGATCCACTAGTGCCAGGGAGATTATCATGCAAGTTTACTTGCCTACCTGCAAAGTCCTCACAATATGGAAGATTTCAGATGAAGTGAGTGAACTGGGGAAAAAATTCAACCCTCCAACAGACTCTCAACTGTGTGATTAGCAACCCTGTTGCAGTAATATTTTACACACACACCCCACATAGCCTGGTTCATCTGCAGAGCTTCACAAATATAAGCTAATTAATCTTTCACTATTGTAGTTTCACTCCACAGCACATCTTAATTTTTCTTTGTAATTGAAGCTGAAGATTTTCACTGGCAGAGATCTATGTACTATTTCTAAGGAGAAAGCACTGTGACCTCATCCTACTTAATCTGTATCATACCACAGCTAAAAACTTTAAAAAAAGGTGTAGAGGAAATATGCATATTTATGGAACGAACTACAATCACTTTTCTGATTACTATTTAAAATCAAATGCATGTTGACACTCCTAACAGTACAGTAATCCTGTTTGGAAGTTTAATGAGGGATTTGTGGCTGAAGTTGGTACTTCTGCATTGCAGCGGGTTGAAGTGCTAAAATGTCAAGCACTGACTGATTGCCATCTAATTACAGACCCATAAACAACTTTGCACTGCTACAGAAGAATTACTCCCCTAGGTCTTCACAGTGTTGCCATCAAGTCTGATTTCAAGAGAGGTGCTTGTGCACTGTATTTGACCTAAAATTTTCTTGTTGGGCATTTTGGCATTAGCACTGGTTCAAATCTGGATGAAGTTTTCCCAGCTATCTTTACAACAAAAGTTTTGTCTCTTCCCTCTAAAACAGTTTATTCATTTATTTTTATTTCTAGTCCTTACTTGGTATTGAAGCTGGAAATGGCATCAAGAGATGGTGGTGGTTTTGTGAACATGCAAATGTTGGCTCAAGAGAAGAAAGCAATCATCAATGCACTCCAACTCAGCTGTGAAGGGCTGGAAAGTTTAGTGTGTATGCTCAGTATGTCACCTTCTACTCAAAGCATTTTACAAAATAACATATAGTGTCTAATTATTTACAAATTCGTTTCTCCCTGTAACAGTAAAAAATGCTTCTGAGCTCTTTTGAAATCATACACCACCTCTAACAACGCAGCAAATGGGCAAGGTGAATTCTGAACTGTGCAAAACCATGACACTTCCCTCCAGGTGATGTACACAAGGAAATAAATAAGTAGAAAGAGCCAAGAGTGAGAGAAAAACATAAGCAATTTGTCTTTCACTGAGAAGAGGGAAAAGGTAGATGTCTGTTTCCAAACAAAGAAAGGTAGATGTTGGAATTATCTTATGAAATCTTTGCCTACAGCTTCAGATTACGACTTCCTGAAATATCTAAACAACAACACAGACAAGCACGAGTTCATTTGGACCAGAATTAATAGAGGATTAGTGTGCCGTCAAGCTCTGCAAATCTAAATTGCTCCCAAGAACACAAAAAGCAGATTTTAGTAATAAAATATTTTTGTATTGTTCACACACATTTTAATAAAAATTGATTACTAATGTCTTACCGGTGTTCTTAAATTGGAACATGAATTTAAGTGAAAAACAACACACTGTAGTGCATCAGTCTTTAAGGGCACTTCTTCATCTGTTTTACACTGTATAGACTAATTCACTGTTCATTAACACATCTGTTATTTATTTCTTCATGCCTTATTAAACAGCCCATGTCATTACCTAATTAGACCATACACATTTTAATACCACCACACTGTGAGATCAATTAAAGATTTTGTTAAACAATACAAGAGTAAAGTATATGTTTTCCTTGGTGTACACTATAAAAGCCAGTCACAGGTTTATTTTGTGTTTTATGCAAATAAGCCATTAAGCTCCCAAGGAAAATTTCACATTTACCAACATGCTTTCAACTCATTTTTCTAATCCGAAAGTGTAAGCCTAATTTGAAGAGTGTATGGTTTCAGTAGCACTGCTGTGTATAATGTGTTTCCTACAGATTGAAAGTGATTCCTTCTCATTTTTCTAATAAATAGCCTGTTGTATTTATTGCCTATTACATTTTTGTTTGTGTCTTAGCGTATTTTGCTACACATAAAAGTAACAACATTTTCACTACCCTTTTAAGAACTCAGTACATTTTCTTAAGAACTTGGTTGACTGAACGACTTTTAAAAAATGCTGAATATTTGAAACAACTAGCCATTCCCGTTGCATTCTGTACTGCTGAGTGTCCTGTACCTCTACAGCTTTCACTGGAAATTTGCACAGTTCAGTAAATCTTTAAAATTATGCCATTATGTTTGCCTCTCTTTTCTGCTCCCCCCAAAAGACTGCATTACAACTCTGATAAAAAAAGCCGACAACTGGTCTTGCCTGCTAAACCCACTGAGACAGATCTGCACGGAGTGGTAGCCCTGGTGCCTGCAGTGCTGTCACAACACTCCCATTTCAGTCTTACTCACCGTGTTTTATCCTAGCAGCTTGGCTGACCTCTCATTTAGTCTTAAATCACAAACCTCCACGGTTCCTTGCACAACTGTCTTCTAAGTGCGTATATACATATTAAAGGAATACTTTTATCCCCCCCTCTGAAGATGTAAAATCCCATATTTTTTTTTGTGCCTGACAATGCAGCTGGTTAAATGAGTTTCCCACCTGTCTGTCCTTTGACTGCTCATTCCTGTCTTCAGGAGTGTCAAAATCTCTCTCTACCCGAGCTGTGCTGTTACAAATGATGGCACAGCTGCTCTGTAAACCAAATCCCTGATTTGCAATTGATTAAAAATAAACTTGAAACTTATTTAAAAAATGAACCCATTCAATCTACGCTGTTTCTGTGAAACAGAAAAAAGGTATGAAAAAATGATACCATAGGGCATCATTTAGGCATGTTTGACAGTGTGACAGCATCTTTTTTTTATATCAAAAGGAATAAGCTTCTGACTACCATTTTCTACTCTGGTCAATGATAAATGCATGACTATCACTTATCACTACTTAGATCTTCCTTTGAAAGGTCACACACAGATAACACATCATATTTAAATTTCCTCCACTGGCCACAGAATACTGAGAAGCATTACTGTCAATAATAAGATATGCAACGGAAGGGCTTTTTAAGCTAATTTGTAGAATTATTTAAATGCCATAGTTCTCCCTTTCCTAAGAATAGACAGGTGAGCTTACTAGTTCTGTTCACCCTACACTGGAAATGTTAAAAAACAAGCCGAAAGCACACCATTATCGCAGATTTCAGAATTCTTTTCACTTGCAGTCTTTCCTTCTCTGCCCATTTTGCCTCCTGTAACCCTTTGTGTGCCTGACTGCAAGCTAGACTCTACGCTAGATCCTAAGATTTAGACAAGCCAACAACGGACAAGGTAGCAACTCATTTCAAGTTCCCAGCCCTGGAGAAAATCCATAATCCTTAATGAGATATCTGGATTCCTTATTTACTTCTTAAGAGTTTTAGGACCTTTGAGGTGAGGGCACTCAGTAGACATGAGTCCTAAACTGGCATTACGAAGAGCAGCAATGGACTAAACCAAGAAACCTCATTTAAAGTGAGGCTGGGCACCAGGCATGGTGCAACTGATGAGAGGAGGAGAAGTAGAAGAACCAGAAGGGGGAAGAGAATAAAAGTTTGAATAACAGCATGGATGTTGACATCTTGATTCTACTTAAAATCCTCCTTAAAATACCTATAGCCGTGATTTAATGGCTTTAACTTTAATTTTACTCCTCACACTTACAATCTTCATGCGCTACGCAGGTCAGATGGATCAACAATAACAACTTTTTCTCCATCGGTTGCTCACTCTCATAGTCCGCAGTTAATTTCTGTATTTTTTCACAGCTACTGACAAATACATTTGACTACATTGAACTGTTACACCTCTCATTGATTTCTCACCAACTTGTTATTTTTTTGAAGCAAGTGCCATACCTCTGAGCAGACATATGTCTCATATTATTTCTACATGTGGGGTTTTTTTCCGCTTCATAGTCGGACTCAATGATCTCAAGGATCTCTTCCAATCTAAAATGACTCTATGATAAATGTACATTAAAATACTTGAAGAAAACGAGAAGGCTTGGTAGGACAAGCTAGTAGAAGCACATGAAACATCTGAAACAATAAAGAAAGAAATAAATAATGTTTAAGAAATGAAACAAAAGAAACCAAAATAAGACAGAATTGCTACTTTGGAAAGCCCTGAATACAGAGAATTTCAAAGGCCCATCAGCACTCTGTAAATACTGTGAGTTGTGAGCGTGGGAGAAGGCAGTACACGTTTCCAGAAAAAAGTTTTATTCATATTGATGCTGCCTAAACTCACTCACCCCCACTTTCAGGAAATGGCCTGAAATTACAAGCCACAAACACCAGTGGCACTAGCCTTATCTTAAAATGTAAATTATTACTGAAAGGCAGACTGTCCCGCTGAGAAGCAGGAGAGCGGGGGTCTCGGGCACAGAAGACCTCGCCCGTACTTTAAGATCTCCTGTGGTATCATGCATGTGGATCTGTTCTCCTCCAGTGGAAAAAAATCTTGATGGCTAATTAGCAGTATGCATAAATACATTCTGTGGGAGAGACACATCTCAGAAGTAGTAATTGGCACGCTGTCTGGCTTTGACTTGCAGTTATACTGCATGACAGACATATGGCTGGAAAGGAGAAAACATTCACTGCCTCAGCCTACTCTCCTATCTTCTTAAACAGCTTAGATGAGTGGTAATGGAAATAAAGTGATTATTCCAATTATCAAATTCTCACAGGAATACACTGAGCCACGAGAAATTTACCCTCATTTCATCAACGGTTTGAAATTAGAACTGTAAAAAAAACCAGCAAGAGAATCAAAAGCTGTATGAAGTTCAGCAGACCCGACTGCAGCAGCACGCACCACGCCAACAGTGACACGTTTCTCTGTCCACTCTGTGCTGACAAACACCAATTAAGATCTCTAAAGGACTCCCACTAGACTTGAAAACAACAAGAATGACATTTAAATTGACTTAGAATATCATTTATCTATTCTTTAGATTTAATGCTGCCCTTTGCTTCCATCCTCTGGCATTTGGCCATCACAGTGGCGTGCCAAAAGGGAATTGTTTCACTAAAATCTCAAACAAAAGGGACTGACGCTCTGAGTTATGAAAATGAGTCTTCTAAAAAGATACTACTTGTCAATAGAGAACATCTGATCGCCATGATTCAGTGTCTGCATTTAGTTCCATTAAGCATTCCTACTCCCAGTGCGTTTCAAATTCACCCACAAGCGTGTTTTCAGAGAAACTCAAGTAGTATTTTCTTTGTAAAATAAAATTGCAGATAGAGTTGATTTCTTGGTTTCTCACAAAAATGTAACTGTGTAGAATTTCAGCTGCTTCATGGGTGGAACTACAGACATCTCCTTTAACTTAAGTCTTGGGGTGTTTGTGTTTGTTTTTTTTTTTGTTGTTGTTGTTTGTGTTTTTTTGTTTTTTGTTTTTTGTTTTTTTTCTAGAATTTAATATATTCTGCATAAATCCAAGCCAGCCTCATCGGATCTAGGTGAAAAAATACTTTGAAATGTCACAATTTCATCACAGAACATCGATATATAACCCCAAATATCAATGATACAATGAAAAAGTACAGTATTAATTACATGGCATTCCATTCATGAACAAATATATTATATGCCTTAGAAATGAAATAAAAGCAGCACTGACAAAAATATCAAGTATTTAAATGCCAATAGCCATATCCATACAATCTCAGTAAGGTAGCTCAAATTGCTAAGATGCAACCAAAGAAAAAGGCTTTGTAAGTTAAAATACACAGAACAAAAATATTCTACGCACTCATTTAAGGGATATTTGTGATAAATAACATAATACTAACTAATATAATCAGAGAAGGCTTAGATTACCAGGACTGGAATTTAAATAACAGTTGGTAAAGTCAACTTTTCTTTTTCTCACTGCAAATTCACGATCAATACAGCATAACACTTTTGTGTGAACTGCCCTACTCTATCACTAGCAATGCATAATACAGAAAATAGGCAGAATTCTTTTGTAGATTTTATCAGTACTGTTGTAAACAGTGCTACAAAATGAGGCTTTGCTGTTTGTTCTCAAACTTTTCCCAGAAGCAAAATACAGCCCTGCATATTTCATTCCAATCCTGTTCTCCTCCATTACCATTATCTTCACTTTCCAAATGATTTTCAGTGCCTACAATTTACTGAACTTTGACCAACAGACTAAAGGTGATACTAAAAAAATAATCAAATAGCTGATGGAATTATATGTTCCTCGTAAATCAAAAAAGGGGCAGACTGAACTTCAGGTGTGATCCTGAGATTGCAAAACCCTGGTAAAAAGTGGAATGATCAATTCATACATAGATTTAAATCTTCTTTTAAGTACACGATAGGTATACAGTGACCCAAATACTGTTTGTAAAGTGGAATTGCCTCCACTAATTTGAATCCAAGAAGGCTGCAAAATCATGTAGTCTACAGTGGGATTAGACTCACAGTCATGCAACTAACAATTTGTTCATCCATTACACATATCTCTCTAGTTATCTCAATGTTTCCAGTTCTTCTCTAGGAAGCCCATTGTTCAAAAGAAATAAATTTTTAATTATTTTCAATCAAATTACATTTGTGCTTTTGCATAATGGGGTACTACAGCAGATACCATAACAGAGCTATTACCCCATGTGATCACCATAACTGAACCATGATCCTTATCCATTGGCTTAATTGAGGCAATTAATAGCTAATTTTATATCCCACATCTTTTACCTTACTAATGAGTAGGGAAAATCCATTAAGGTAATGTAATTATACAGGTTGGAACATAACAAGGAAGCAACGATAGTTCATTTAGGTTTGACCTCGCCATAATGTACCATGCCGTTTGCATGCTTACAAAGCTGCAGCATGCAGCTATTTAGGACCATGTCTTATTTATGGCAATATCCTTCCTGAATACCTTTACATCAGCTATTTCAGAGTATTGCTTTAAAAAGAAGTACTTGCTGCTTCCCTTTTTTTGACTTCCTAATATTTATTGTCATTTTACAGACTGAAGTTGAGGGGACAGACAAAACAGCTCCTACTGTCATAGCAAAAGAATAACTTATACAGCAAGTGAATTGTTTCCATGGGATAGCAATTATGCTGTTAAAGGTGTTGCAGAGACACCGGAGATAATAATGGCAAAGCTGAGAGATGACTAAAGAGAATAGAAATGGTCATGCTTTTCTTTTCAACATTTGTTTTTCTCATTCAGAAAAAGTTATACCTCTAGATACACTGCAGCTTAGAGAGTCATAAGGACTGTAAGTTGTTCCAAAACAAACGTGAAACAGAACGGACTGGCATTTCAAATGGTGTATGAGACGTGTCACCATCAGAACCAACTGGGTTATATTCATTTTCACCAGCTCTGGATTTGGAAACTTGCATTTAGAAATAACTCTGTCTTCTTTCTTATTTCTTGTAAGAAGAATGCTTAGAAACACATCATTTGTGTTTAGCATGTCTATGTATAATAGAGGTGCATAAGCTCATGAACTCACATTCATTAATTACATTAATTTTTATTCCTGAAAAACAGGTTGTAATGCGTGGTTTTCCACTGTCATTAACAACAGTTTGCTTGCAACAGCTCTTTAATGAAATCCTCTTCTGCCAAAGTGCAAAAGTAATCAAGCTACAAGCCAGTGATGTTCAACATCATCAGAAAGTTATAAAATTTGCATGTCAATGAGCGTCTTCCGGATCTCGCTACTTCCTCAAAAAAAAAAAAAAAAAATCAGGCAGCTATATAGCAATCTGCACAGACCATGTTTCTGCAAGCCACATAAACACTGATGAATGACACTTTGGATGCACAGAACTAGGACAATAAGGAATAACAAAAGTTACCAATTTATTAATCAGTTCACCACTGCAGAGGTGAAAACTCCAGCTGAGTATCAAGCATTTAATACAAACTGTTCACAATCACAATAAAAACTAACTGAGCAACGAAGCTCAGGGATTTTTCAAAAATGAAACTTCACAGCAGATGTTAATCCACTGAAAAGATTACAGGGTCCAGGCCATGACAATCAGAAACCTGTAGAGCAATGCCTTCTAGTCTATAAGAAAGACAGTACCCCTTTGGTGCAGAGTATTAGGTTAAATATTAAAAAAAAAAATTAACTTAAAAAAATCACTCTCCGGCAGAAATGTTTGTTCATATCCAATGGCAAAGGAAGAGGGAAGGAAAAGAGGTTAATGCCAAAGAAATTTGGTAGGGCAATGCACAACACTGAAAAGGCTTGAAAACACACATACATGTTTCTAGAGACATGTGGCACCATACCTGGTCATGTGGGGAATTGCCTTCACACGGTGGTAACAGTTACACAGACTGTAATCGAGAACGCAATACGTGACAATGGATGGATGGAAGGAAAAAGAAAGAAAAAAAGAGAAGGAATGAGAATATTAAAACACATATAACAAAGATGAACAACTTGAAAACTTCATGGACATAGTGAAGAATTAAATGCCCCCATCAACTCAGTTCTGAGACCTCTGAACTAAACCAATCTTCTTTACAGACTTCACCCTGATATTTGTTTACTTTCCTCTTCTAACTGCAGTAATGACAGACCTGTCTGCGGATGTAGCACCTCAGCTGGTATTATCCTCTGTTATTAGAGTATTACAGACTGTGGAAACAAGTCCCACCCCTGTCACTAGTGTGCAATTGCTTTTCTTCATTGAGTATCTTGACCTTATATGCTACATTAGGGTATGAACACATGGAGTGAAGCGTTTTACACTTTCACAATCACTGGAGGAAAATCTTGGTTAAACTGACATGAGAAAAGCCATTTAAAATTCATCTTAAAATTCCGAGGACGGATAGAGGGTATATACATAAAAATATACATATCTATCTATATATAAACACCTCCACTAAAATCTTACCCCTTGACTGTATCTTCTGCTTTACAGTATCACTCCCACTGTTTCGCGAGGAGGAAACAAGTGCCAAGGTAAGAGAAGCACAGGTCACAGCAAGCTCTGACTCTCAGGTTCAGCGTGGTACCCGAGGGGAGCTCAACAAGAATGGTGCAATTTCATCCATCAGCTCTCAGAAAGCCTAATCCAGGTGTTATTCGGACTTTTGTGAATTTGGTTCCTCGTAAAGCAAAGGGAGAGGACCTTTGGTTAAAGCAAAGGCAACATTAAGCCGTAGCAAGGCCGTGTTCACAACATCCATCTACAGCCTTTCAAGATACACAGCCAGAGAAATAAAACTGCAGAGAACCTCAGACTACAGTAAACTACCAACTTTAATCTTTCATTTAAATTTCATTTTTATTTTATTTTTATTTAAGGGTTTTGCAATGCCCTCTTATGCAAAGACAGTACACAACATGAAAGAAGCTGAGGGACCACATTTTTGTATTCAAATTTAGAAATACAGGTATAAGGACTGGGCGCCTATTATGTGGGGTTTTTTTAGTTAGAATGCAAGTTCATGAGAAATTAAAGATGTTAATATGACTTGGATTGCTGAATCTTTTCAATAATCTTCTCTCATTCTGACCATATCAATTTTTTAGAGAGGAAAATACTAGACTAAATGTAATAAAAAATTGTTAATTTATGCAAAAAATGTAAATTTGTTGAATTGGTACTCCTGTGTTTACCAATATTATTTATATGTCCTCTGTTAATATCACATGTTATTGTACGTGCATACTATATCCATTGTATATATTGTATATTTTGTGTATACACAGATCATGTTCATTTTCTGAACACTACCTAACCATGACAATTTGGAAATAAATGTAGAACTTAAGACACGGGTCCTTTAAGCTGACAAGCAAACAAACAACAAATTCATTATAAACAATTACAAAATTTTTACTAAACTGAGTTTGTATCTACCTTATGCATTTTTAATTTTTTTTTAAGGAAACTATTATTTAAGTGCTATATAAAGGCTTTGGTTCATATATTTTATTGGTGTAATTTGAGAAACATAACAAATGAATACAACTGAGAAACCAAATACAACTAAAACAACCATATAATGATGAAAAATAGCATCCATTTTTCCTGTTACTCAGCTGATTTGTCTCAAAAAATAATTATTATTTTCGAATTAACTTAAATTACTTTCTAAATCAGCAATAATTAGATTATAGACCAAAATCCCATGTTTCAAAGAAAAATTGCTATATATCATGTAGTCTGACTGATGGTTCAAAGGCGTGAAATGTTGGTTCTTTTACACTACTATTCTCTTCAGTGCACCATCACAGCTTTCAATTACTGAGAAAATAAGTCTAAAAACAAAACACAGAACTAACACTTAGATTCACGCAAAAAGTTATGTTCTAAAGTCACCTATAAATCAAAGAACTGAAAGCTGTTGTCACAACATACAAAGTTCAAGGCAGCAGGATGAAATAGCAGTTGAATCTACTGATGCATGCAGCGAAGATACTGTGTTATCCCACCTCTTCCTAATATTTCCCTTAAAATTGGGAAACTTGGCAGTAGTTTCAAATAGAAATTCTGCTAACATTTTGATGGTAGGTCAGTGAACCCATGGTTAACTGATAGAAGTTACATTCCTTGTACTGCTAACTGGATACTGCTAAGGACTAAGGAAAACCCTCAACAAATAGTGTTTAACTGAGTTGCCTATAACTGAAACTCTAAAAATTATTTTCAAAAAGCATTCCTAGGCTTTGGTTTCCATCTGGCATGTTATTTAAATAATTGCATCAAGTGGCAATTTCTTTCATTAATTTCTGCTGTGTAAACTCTTTTCTTCCACATGTCACTTCCCATTCTGCTGCATCGACACCCATCCGTTTGCCTCTGAACTAATTCGGGACCCTTGTGACTACTGCCTTGCACTACTTTTCCTAAATGAAACCATAAAAAGTGGTTGTCTCAAAAACATACATCTTATTTTCTGGTTTAGAAAGACAATTTGGTTTTCCCCTATTTTTTCATGTAATTTCCTTCACTAATATAATCAGTACTACAGTTTTTGGTATGTCTTAATTTGAACAGTTCACAATTGTCTTGACTATGTCTCTTTACTGGGGAAGAAAGGTTTGTTTGGAAACATTCAAAAACCACTTAGAAACCTTCCCTAAGAATTGTGGCAAAAGGAATGTTTATAAATACTTTCTTGTTACAAATAGATTTTGTGACACTAACAAACCTCCAAATTAAAGATAGAGCCCTAAATAAACATCTAACATTTAGTAAAATAATTAATATTATCTCTCCAATGGAGCATGTATAATAAGTCTTTTAGCATGAAAGGAAACAGTTACAATTAATTATTCCTATGGTAGTTAACCAGCATGCAATTACTGCACATTTCATCTTTTGTCAACAAATTTTATATGACACCGTAAGAGAAACAGATTTACAGGAAGACTGGGAAAGACTGATGTTAGCAAACTTTCAAGGGGGTTAACTCCACATGTAGCACCAGCACAGAAACAGGAGGCTAATGGAAGCAATTTGTGCGTTTGGCCTCGCTGAAAGTTTTGAATGCTTGGGGGAAGTGACAGGACACGATTTACAGGGGCAGGCTCACAAGGATTTGTGTTCAACCTTGAGACCGAGAATGAGACTTTTACATTGAATTCTCAAAGCAAGGGATGAAAGAGTCCAGCACAATAACTCCTCACATATATCACGCTCAAGTACCTTACTCCATGGGTAGACATGCTGATTTTAATTAATCAGTCCACTTACTGGCAGTCATTCTGTTGACCAGAAAAATCCTCCTTTCCAAACTAAGCTCCTCCTTTAATTTACTTTTTTTTTTACATAAAATAGGAGTGCTTTAGGCATCAGGGATTTGCGCACAAGATACTCTTTAGTTATGCACAGTCATGTCCTCAGCAAAACACAATGGCAATCCAACTGTCCTGTAAAACAAGAGCTGGCTGCCAGGTACCTTCCACAAATGGCAAGAGAAGTGGGTAAGTGTTGTCCTTGACACACTATTTCGGCAAGCACCCACCTCTGGCATCTTCTGCAAGGCCCTGTTGGAAGCCACAGAGTCTGCTGACGTCACTGTACTAAAACCATATCTGAAATTTAAAGTTTGCTTAGCAGCTTTTTCAGGATGGCAATTAACATCCCTCTGGAGTTGTTCCGGGCAAAGAACAAACCTCCCTTCATTTCCCCTCGAAACTTCAAGGCTGCTACCTAAATTCATCAGTACACTGCAGCAGCTTTTCAAGAGGATGGATTAGTTTTACACAGATGTTTATAGGGATTGCATTTCCCCAGAATTATCCCCTCCACCCACTTAACACTAGCACATACTTTCCTGTTGAAATATTGTACCACTTCTCACCGTATAAAACCTTAACTCGACAGCAGCATAATTGCAAGAGTGTCTAATATTTCATCTTCCACCAACCTAGAGGATAAACATGTAGAATCATATCTATCACTGGTTCATCCCAAACCTCACAACTTAAAAGAAACAAAGAAGTTACACCATCAAAACCAAGACTGACTGAAGAAGAAAGGGCTGAGAAAACTGCCAGTAGGATTCCCTATGGAGCCTGGCGCATGCTAAGCCCTCCTTGCATTGCAAGGGATGTTCAGAACCATTTTTTGCAGAAGCTCAGGACTTTTCAGTGTGGCTAGACCCTCATCTGTGTTAAATACAGCAAATTCTTTGAAACCACTTCACAATTTCCAGCAATAAAAGCCCGTGATAATCATGAGAGATGCAGTTAGGTACTCTTGATTACCCAAAGCCAGAGCAGCAGTTAGGAGCTCTTGCAGACTGCTACACTTCCTATCAGGCTTGCAGCTTATATTAAACCACTCAGGGGAGAAAGGGAAAGGTGCAGAATAGCCCTCTTCCAGCTTCCACACTGGTGTGGACCTGCTGCAGACCTACTTATGCGAAATGTGAACTTCTAAAATAGATTCCAAAAGCCCATTAGAGCTTGTGGACCATTATGTGTATATGTATAAAAAGAAACCAACTCTGTGCCATAGAGAAATGATCTCATGCAATGCACACATTTAAAACAAACAAAAAAAAAGCGGTGGTGAGAACAACAATGGAAAAGTATCAAAATGCCTCAATAATTATCGTGGGTAGAGGAGACTCCAGCACATCAGCCTGAAAGAACGTGTGAGCTTCTGAGAGATTTCAGCTGAAGCAAAGGATGTTCACCATCTGAATACACTCAACAGCTTGAAGAATTGGTCCTTGAGGGATTTTTGTTTGTTTGTTCTACAGAAAATTCCTAATTGGGACTGAATGACAAATTGGGGGCACAAGGGATCCTAATGGACGAATTTTGTACATTTAGCTTGCACAATGTGTCTAAACATTCAGCTTGCAGCAATTATTTCATCAGCTCTAGTACAAGATCTTGTTTTTTTTTTACTGTGCTAATGAGTCAAGCAGATGTAAATAAAAAGATATTGCTCAGAAATAAAACGTGCCTCACATTTCTCTCTGAGAATACTGATCAGAGGAAAATGAAAAAAAACCAAACCACTTTGAACATTTTACTTAATTTACATAATTCCTTCTGGAGAGCTTTCCCCCTCACAGAATTATTCATATTTGCTATAGCATACAATCCTAGTTATGATTTTTAAATTATGAACATTTGTCAGGATTTTTTTGATATTATACTGGATCTTGTGTTAACCATATATAGTAAGGATGGCTATAGACCACTTGCTGTTCTATATTCTCTAACTATAAAAAAAAGAACAATAACATCAGAAAGAAAAACAAGAGAGTATTACTGGCAAAACAAAAAAAAATTATTTTTTTCCAGATATCATCCAAAAGATCATACAGCAGCATAACACTGAGAACTATTATTCAATAGCAACACAGAAGTGTCATGCATATATATTTTAAATAATTCTTAAATTATTAGGAGGTTTCAATTTCCATGAGTACACCCCATGTACTCCATGGATGAGGTCAGAACATGACAATTAGTTAAATCTGTCAAACTGCATGGTTTTATGTACAACAGCATGCCCTGTTATTAGCTCTGTTATTTTACTGACCTAGAAGGCCACAGTGGGCACATTTGCTTTTTTACTGAGATATTTATATATAAATACACACACACACTTAGAATTTATCTCCCAAGTCTGGGCTTAAGAAAAAGCAATCTGGGTTTGCAAAGTCTTTTGAAGGCTAACTAGGACTTCCTTACAAGAAAATAATCAAGGTCACTTATCTAATAATAGGTGTCACAGATTTGCAAAAACACAGGTGCAAACACTTTGAAAGGTATTGAGGTTTTTACTTCTAGATTTCATACTGAAAATCACCCAAGAATTATGGCAATATGTGTACTGTGATTGTACCATCTCGCTAATTCTTCCATTCAGCCTCATGGCTAAGGCAGAAGAGTTTCCAACACAAAAGTTTCAGAAATTGGAAAGGTCCAAGAGATTGAACTGCATGCCATTTCCATCCCTGATGATGCTGTCAGTATTATGAGCTGTGCACCCTTAAAGCATGCTCAGCAGTGTTATTCTAAAACCGTGACAGATGTACAGCCCCAGCAGGACCTCGCATTTCAGAAGCCATGGCAACCCTGCCATACCAGTTGATCCCTTTGTTCAAGGAGGCAGAGTACCAGCCAGGAAAACCAACTGCCCAAACCCATACAATTCCTCCTCCTATTAAGTTCCTACTGAATTCCATCTCGATTTCTACATTGCATTCTGCAACCTGTAAGATCTTCACGAGACTGACACAATTACTGGAAATGCTTTTCATTTACCAACCGTTCACCTGTAACAGGAGGAACGACAGTGTCTAAAGAAACACTGTTCATAACACAGAAGATTGGTCACTTAGTACAGAATGACTAATGTGCTGAACAGCTCTGAAGAGCTCTGAAATTCATCACCTTCAGAGCAACTTGCAAACCCATTTCTTTCTTCTAGACCATCCATGATAAAATCAACAAAAAAACACAAAGTGAGTGGGAATCCCGCTCTATATATTTCCAATGAGAATTTGATGTAATCAAGTGCCAAGGGTGATGAATGCATAAAAGATGAACTGCTATAATTGAAAGAACATTATGGTAGGATCTTTAGTTAGTGTCTCTCCCATACTTTTTTCCTTTTTACTCATATGCCATCTTTAAAACAAGATTTTAATATATCCAATTATACATCAAACAATAATCTATCTCCTGGTGAGAAAAATGAAATTGTGCATCTATATCAAGCAAAAACTCATATGAGAAGCAATCTAACCTTCTGAAATGACAGTTCTATCATGACAAACTATTTATTTGATGAGAAGGAATCATTCTTTTTGAGCATTTTTGTAGTTTTTCTAACCCAAGCAGACCTTCTCTCTTGAGATGGCTTTTCACTTGCAGAGAAAAATATCAACTGTCTTTACACTGTTAGGAGGCATTTTTAAAATTATCTTTCTTTGGTTTATTTTTCTTTTTTTTTTTTTTTTTTTATTAAATTTTTTTTTTTTTTTTTTTAATTTTTCCCTCCTATTGTTTGTTATATCACATCTCAGATAGCCCCAGGGATGTCTGTTCATAATATGGAACTCCACTTGTGAGAGCACAAAGTTTTGAATTTGCAATGGAGACAGCAGGACTGGATAGGTATTTCAAGTTGTTGTTGGTAGAAGGATAAAATACGTTTCTGCTCACGTCCCTGCTTCATGAGGGGGACACAAATATGCCTTAACCCACCTGAGAGCCAGTGCAACTGTGAGCATTGTTGACCTATCAAGAGTATCAGCACTTAAGGAGAAAATCCACAGCTGTAGTTGTAGCTTTTTTTCTTAGAAAGGGTATAGATTCCAGGATATTAGACTTGGAATGGCCATATGATATGTGGCTGATATATTGATATACGGCTATATGGTCGATAGATATGGAATGGCCATAAACACCATTTTAACCCTGCTGCAATGCTGCTCTCGTTTGCTAAGAAGGTAGCGAAGTAGACCAAGAATAACTGGTCTAGAGCTATATTAGCATGTAATACAGGCAATCCTAAAGACAGACACCTGAAGAAGGAAACTTCCACCAGTAGAAGATCAACTGAATGTGCATTACAACTGTCAGAGACAAAACCACCGTGCTAATTGACCTCATATCATTCTCACACCTAGAGTCACCAAGGGGCCAAATACTACAAGCCTGAGAGTCACATTTCAAGCCACATTTCAAGACTTTTGTTAGGTTTTTCCGTGGTCAATTCTGATGAAGTGAAGCCATCGCAGCTGTCATTGACTCCAAGTTTTACTTCATATTTTCCTAAAAACCCAAAATGATAAAAAATTTAGATTTACTCAAAACCAGAGAGGGGTTCAAAACAGAGTTCAAAGTCTAGTAGGAATGTCTTCAAATGGCAAAGGATGGGGGGACAGGACTATAGTCAATTTTGACTCAGATGCGCGTACAGAGATATGATAAGGTTAGAAAACTCGTATGTTAACTTTCCCTGAACTTGGGAGGCCTTCAAACATTTTTTCAAGTTTTGTCTTTTAGCCAGAATTGCCTCAGTTACATCCAGAAAGTTTCAGTCAAAGTCCTGGCACCATCTGCCACGACCTGAAATAGAGCCAAGGGATGATGTTGTATAATTTGAGGTTTATGTGGCCTGTCTTCATCGGACACCGGGTCATGAGTGCGCGTTTGAACTTTGCTGAACTACATTTCAGGCAAGCTTTACGTACTTCTGGGTTTCTTTGGGAATGATTTGTCCAGCTCTGTTCAGAAACTCTGTCAGTTAATTGGATGTGCTCCCTCCTTCAACAGCAACCCTCAGCCAGCCAAATCTGCTGTTTCATATTAGTCTTCCGCTGAGTAACAAACACAAACAGATTTGATGGACTCAAGAATTTGCTCGATTGATTCCCAGGCAGGGCTAGGGCGGTAAGCTGGCAGTAAAATGGCAAGGCTGTGGCCAGGCTCTCCACAAAGGAGATGGTTAACCGGCAGCAGTTATTGATTCAAGGAATTTCAATGGCATCAAGTTATTCACATTTCCAAAGGAGAAAATATTTTCAAGGTAAATCACAGGGCAAACAGAAAGAAGGGATTTTCTCCACTTCAAAGACAGAACTGGAAATATAAATCATAGGAAGGAACTGCAGGAGAAATGATTTGCAGAATGATTTTTTCCCCAGTAACGTTAAAACAGAAGTTAAACAGTAAGTAGTGCAACCCTTGCTAACATTTTTGCTAACAAATACCCAGAGAATACTCACCAGCTTATTATGCCTCTCTAGCTCCTAAGTTAGTTGGAAAAGGATACTTTCCTGATGCTCTATCATTTGTAACTACAGCAACCAACTCATCTTTTCATTGAGCTGCTGCCTTGGTAAACAAGCAAGTGGACATGCTGTGACAGCTGATTAAGATCGTGTATTACACAGTATCCAAATTTTCTTCCAGGCTAGCCATCCAAGCATCATATATGTTTTAAAAATGTGCACACTTGGACAATTCCTTTGGCAACAACAACATCCCAAGTGTTTATGCAGCTGGTTAGCAAAGAGGTTCTTTCTGACAAGAATGGCTGGATAGACACGAGGACAGAGAGGCAATTTCTCTGTGACACAACCATCCTCAAAGATTTATTGAGACAAAAACCACCTGAAATGTGGTCTTGAAAGTTTAGAAAACTTCTAGTTCAGCAAAAAGGGCTACATATTATCAGGCCACAATTCATTCCACAAAAATTTTTACTAAAAGATAAATTTCAAAAGAATTCATAAAAACAACCAGTAAATCTTATTTTAATAATTATGATAACATACTATAAGGAAAAAAAAAGATATTTTTAGCCTATCAGACTACTTGTTTTCTCTTTTAGCTGTTTTGCTGGCTTGCTTTTGAGAATTTTTTGTATAGCAAGAATAATAAGAAAATCAACATTACAGGAAATGCTTTATATTATTTGGTTTTAAATTACACTGTATTCATTTATTTTATTCCTACCAGAATTTTATAGTCCTTTATGATTTAGGACTGAAAATTAACATCAAGTTCCTTGAATTCTAAAACAAGTAGAGAAGAATCTATTTTTTTTTTGCTAAGTAAAAAGCAATTCATATACATGTTTAGAATAAGTAGATTTTGTTTACTATATATGGCATACTACAGAAAATATTCTGATGTTTGGATAATTCAGAGCTCTGTATCAGTAAATTTACTTCAGCAATGTAACTAAAATGCTAAATTACAAGTCTAAAATATCGTCCAAAATAGTCCTACCTAAAAATGCATCCTTTTGTTTTCAAGTTATTATTTTTCAATATAAAGCTAAAACATAAATATTTCTTGAACCAGCCTTTAGACTAGCTCCTGGTTATCCTTGTTGGTACTATTACCCATTTCAGTCTGCAAACCTTTCAAACCTTCTGTTGAGAATTTGAATGTAAATCCTTTGAGATAAACTGATTAACACCCATGGAAATAAATAAGCTTTGAATCCAGCAGAATTTTTCTGTTTTTCAAAAACTGTGAGAAACACTTAAAATGTTGAGCACCATTTCTTCTCTTCTTCTTCGGTCTCAAGATTTTCCCCCTCTGACTTAAAGCAAAAATAATCACCACCAAAAAGAAACACACCCAAGAGCAGGTATTTTTATCTTTATGATTGCCTTCTAGCCTCACCAAAGCTACTCAACTAAAGCTAAAGGCTTAACACTCTGTTTTCACTGTGAAAACACTATTTAGGTTGTTTCATTTAGCACCATCAAAGACAAAATTTGAATACACCATTTTCTCTATTAGGGAAAAAGTTTCATCACCTATCACCTAACAAAACCTAATACACACGGAACCCAGAACTGCAGTCTATAATCTCCGATGCCAATACATCATGTGCAGTTTTAAAGGCTTCTAGAAGACACAAAACCTCACTAAAAAAGCATGTCCAGTGAAATTTTCATATCATATATCATCAATAAAATCTGTTCTGAAGTTTTTTTAAACAACTAATGCAGCACTGCTTCTCCCCAATGCCTGCCATACACTTCTCCTGCATGAGCTGACCATGAAACTCCTTTCCATAGGAATAACCCATCTTCCTGGAGTAAAGGCAGGAGGAAACAGGCAACACTACAACTACTCAGTGAAGGCCATATACAAGTCACCAGAAATAGGCTTTCTGTTTGGAAAAAAACCAAACACACCCACACAAACCCAAAAAACAACCCCCTCGCCCCAAATAGATAAGTAGTCCAGTAATTTGGAGTACAAAATGAAGAAAAATATGGACATGGATGGACATATTATGCAGAAGAAGAGGGGAAAAATAACAGAGGCAGGACCAGACGGTGCCTAAGGATCCTAAAGGACCTCAGGGATGACATAACAATTACTACTTGCAGGATATAATATCCTGCTCAAAACTGCCTTGGCATCTAAGGACTGAAGAATGAGAAACGCGATTTCAATGGAAGAAAAAAATGTGACAGGTCTGGGGGCTCACACATGTTGATGTCTGTACTAGAGAAATGATTAAAAATAGCAGGAAGTCTAGAATGGGTGTACATCAAAATAAATGTTTTCTCCTTGAGAGGAGTCGGCTGGCTGCCAGTTTGCTGATGGTACCATGTTATTCAGGATACAGAGGGCAAGGGCTGACTGTTAAGCATCGCAGGACATTACAGGGCTGAGTGGATGGGCATGAAGCAGCCAGAGTGAGATCATCTCTGGATTATGATCTGTGGCTCTACAGAATAACGTTTCAAAGCTCAGCAACACTCAAAAAAAGATACACTGGAAATTTTAAGAAATGGAGAAAAGCCAAAGTAGAGCAACAAGGATGATCAAAATATGGAAAAGCTTCCTACACGAGGAACAACTGAATAAACAGGGACACTTCATCCTGGAAAAGAAATTACAATAGGACATGGAGAAAGTCGCGACAAAGAAGCTATCTACTTAGAATTATCAAATAAACAAACAAAAGGAGATGGTTCTTGGTGCCCTGCGCAATCAGCAGGGGGCCTCGAAGCCACCCAGACAAATAGCTAGTAGGCAAGGGACTGGGGAAAGTTCATCTTGTACCATGTTTAACCCAACTCAGGGATAACATAAGCCAGATGAAGGCAGTCTAAAGACTACAGCAAGCAGGAGAAAAATGTGACGTGAGGGTTGACTAGCTGTGGATGACTTGAAGAAACCCCTAAGTCAACAGCCAATTTTTGCACAGCCCTTAGGTGTCTGTGAAGAGTGATGGATGCATGTATGGAAGCAAAGATGGGGGGGGGGAAAAAAAAAAAAAGAAAGGTCCTGACTTCACAATACTAAGGAACAGCACCAGAACTGAAGAAAACAGAAGGTCACAAACTCCCTCATGAAGATACCTAAAATCTGTTCAAATCTCATCTATAGCTATGCTTATTGGAAATAAACACAAAGTTAATTTAGCATGATCTGTACTTGTTAATTAATTCACACCTTCAGCAACTGATAACATACAGAGTCCCTCTGTGCAGTGAAGCATCGTAGCAAGCCATAATACTTACCTGCCCTCACTGTAGGGATTATTTTGCATACTGCCATTGAAAACCAACAGGATCAGCATGGAAAAAAATATTCCACTGAGGGTTACAAGGTAGTTGGAAGCATACATGAACTGGAGCTGAAAATACTTGGGCTGTGGGGAAGCACAGGGGAAGGCACTGCCATAGGGACTTACCACCAATGGAGATAACACAGGGCGAGCTGACATTCATACGCTCTTATTTAGAAAAATAACTGCAGAAAGCAGCCCAGTATTTGAGAAATGAGGTCCTCAGATTGCTTTTAACAATCAGGTCGAGTTGTATTTGGAGGGCCAAGCTGAGGAATACTCACTGCTAAGTCAGTCCATGACTTTAGATAATATCAGGCTCTCACACCAACACTATAAACAGGATTCTTGATATGACTGTTTTTCTGTGTGTGTATTTTAGCCAAAGAATTGAAAGCTCTTTTACACAGCCTGAGTAGATTCTTTGTTCAGTTCTGTTCTTCAATACAATTAGGACCTACTGCTGGGTGCATGTGTGAAAATACTTTGCCTTTTCCCTGTACATGACTGAGCATACCCATACGAAAGATGTAGTTGCTTTTAGTGTAACTAGTTGCTCCTGTGAAAGAATTCAATTTTCTCTTGTACTTTCTCTCAGAAGAGCTGGATTTTAATCAAGAGAAAAGAACGTCAAACAATTACTCTTCCAAATTTAAAAAAAAATAGATTCATTTCCCATTAAACAACTGATTCATAAAGTTGTGACTAATGAATAAACATCTCAATTTTCCAAAATAAAACTAATGAATCATTTTACCCTTCCCAGTATTCTAGGCGACTAATATTTAATTGTGATTTCAGCTTGTTTTTCTTGTCTAGGATTGAAAGAGAAACAGAGTAGTGCCAAGTACTAGGGACATGCAAGCACATTATTCCTAGCAAAGAAAAATTAAAGTAATAGAGGAAGAAAGATCTATGAATTGACTCGTGTATTAACCGTATGGAATGCTGCCAATGCAAGTAAGCAACGTTCAGTACAAAAAAACGGGTGAGACCACGAGTCTGATTCAAGACATCACACTACAAGGCTGTGTCACATACTTTAATCTCTGTTTTTCTGTGGAATGCTAACAACTTCGAAAGGAACCTTGACCAGCAAAATATTTCTGTTTTGATCTTCTATCTGTCTCATAAAGTTGATGATGAAAAAAGACTCCTCTGTTTTCATTGGCCTCATAATTATAAAGGTGTCAGAAAAAGAAGAACAGAGGACTAGCTGAATAAAAGGATGGACAATCTATCTCAGGCATCATTAACTTCTGTGGGCTGTTTTTGGTGCTCCACTGATAAAACACGTCTTTGCAATTTAGCAGGAGGTCAAACAGCAAAATCCAGTGCAGCAGTTGTCAGAGTTGATGTAGTAGTGCATCCCAGTAAGCTCAGTTTCAAATATACTTGGAGTAGAGTTTTTCCTCATAAAACTAACACTGTCTTCCAAATGTCTAGTAGACCAAAAGCAGTAGTAGTTCCTGTATAAATCCTTTACTTTTTTCAAATGTCACTTTACATTTTTCAAATGCTATATTGTCTAGATTCCCTCTATTTTAATATAAACCATGAGGAAACACAGAAATAATTACTTCCAGGCCCTGCAAAAATATCTGGACAGGACCACCATGGGCCAGTCTATAGCTTGATGGAAAAGCTTTCACTTTCCTAAGACACAGAAAATTTGCATATACAAAGTAAAGGCATTGCTTCACTATACTGTGACCTAGAGAACATCTGAAAAATCCTCTCTTCCCAAATGGTTTTTCCTCACTGTAAAGGAACTGGGAGGAAGGAAAGAATCAATCTAGTTGATCATGGAGGCTTAAGGAGTGGTAGATCATTCATGCAACTGGTGCATCAGTGAAATAAAATCTGATTTCAGCACATGAGGCTGCTGTGAATATCTTCACAGTAAGAGCAACGACCTGCCAAGACAACTGGTAGGTAACGTTTTGGCACTGCAGCCTTTCAGCACTTACAAGGGGCTTATAAGAAAGATGAGAAAAACTTTTTTGCAAGGCCTGCTGTGATAGCACAAGGGGTAATGGTTTTAAACTAAAATAGGAGAGGTTTAGACTAGATATAGAGAGAATTTTTTTTACAATGAGGGTGGTGAAACACTGGCACAGGTTGCCCAGAGAGGCTGCAGATGCCCCATCCCTGGAAACATTCAAGGTCAGGTTGGATGGGGCTCTGAGCACCCCGATCTAGCTGAAGATGTCCCTGCTCACTGCAGGGGGGTTGGACTAGATGGCCTTTAAAGGTCCCTTCCAACCCAAACCGTTCTGTGATTTTATGATCTCTGAAAGCCGTCCTAAACATTCCCATTTTAACAATGCATTGATCTTTGTGTTGTTGTCGCTCTTTTCACCAAAACCCACTGATATATATTGCTGCCTCTCCTTCTTAAAGCACTGTAAAAACAAACTGCAGAAACAAAATATTATTTATGTGTAGGGAGCTTCTTCTTAGCTCTCAAATGCTTACAGGAGCCTAATTCTATCAGCAAAACAGAGGTGAACTTCTGGAACCAAATTTAAATGCTTAAGCAGTGTTTCTTTTAAGTGTCTTTAAGTCTTTAATCATATTTTTTTTAAAGCATCTTCCATTGCTAGCAGAAACAAGGATCAAAATATTAAAACCTGAAATAATTGTCAGATTTTACAAGTTGTATTGTTCTCACCCTGATATGGAAGTATTTATATTTCAAGCTGCAAAACTCATTATAGTAACTACTTCTATGTAATCAGAGAAGCTTTGAAGTAACTGCTTACCATAATTCATTAGCATTTTCAACATTTTACAAGAAATTTGTTCTTTGCATCCTGAAAATAATGGATTTTTTTTTAACAGATCCAAGAAATGCTGTCACTGAAAATTATTGGTTTGCAAAAATAATCATTACTTTATAATATTATTTCTGCATTTATTATGAAGTAATTACATTGCTTAGAAATCAAATCCTTACATAACAAGTTCTCAACTTCCCAGCAAAATGTCACATTTTTAGTATTTTTGCAACACATCGGAGCACTTGTGCATCAACCAGCACAGCTGGACTCTGAAGTATTTGCTGGATTTGGTCTTGAAACTCCAACAAGTGTGATTTTGTATGGGAAACTTGTCTCCATAGCCTGTGATACTGTTTCAAGGCTTGAATATTCAGTTTGAAAAACTGAAATATATACTGTATAGTAGAGTTGTTTCCACGGAAAGCATCAGGACCAAAAATTATGAAACTATTCCTAGGGACTAATTGATAGCAGAACAAATAACAGAAGGCAAACTCTCTCAACTATATTGCTACGAGGAACAAAACCACAGTATTCAGAGGTGATTTTTTTTCTAGTCTTAAAAATACCAGCTGATTCCAGACACATTGCTCATGGGTGGAGGAAAAAAAAAAAAAATAAAAAAAAAATAAAAAAAAAGGCAAGACCGAGTTCATGTGGTCAATGCTTACTTAGGTTTTTGGTGCCCTTAGTGTTTGAAGACTGTAAAGTAAAAGAAATGGCAGCATTCCTAATCTCCCCAGAGGAAGCTGTGAGGGCACCAGCACCACTGTGAAACCTCCTTGTGTCAGGAGGCACAAGCACAGGCTCCGTTTCTACCTCCTAGAAGCACTGCGTCTTGTGAGGACCAGAAACTAGCTCCCACACCTCTCCTGGCATCAGGGAGTCAGTCAGCTTAACTCACCTTATGCCAAGGTACAACACTTGAATTTCAAAGACAGATAAGATTTTTCTTTTTTTTTTATTGTTTACTATAACAGTAGCTCACCCCAAAAATTTTGGTTTCACTTTGTAATTAAATGTTTTCAATCCCTTAACACTGCCACCGCCTATAGTAAATTTGTTAAAATGTAAGGTTTCATCCAGAAGGCTACAACATTCTGCAAGTTAGACGATACCAAATTCTCATCATTTTAGAATTGCAGAGGGGTCAACTCTCATTCCTTCATTAGTCAGGAATGGGTAAGGAATATCCCAAACTCTGCAGGGTTAACAACTTGCTGGAGATGCTTAATCCTTCACAGGAATTGCTCTGAGAAAGGAGAGACATAGAAATCCCATTACCGTGATCAGTCTAGAGCATAACAGCCTTTATCAATTAAGAAGCAATTCCCTGCATTCACTGTCTGAAAAATCAGCACTGATAAAAGCCAATACAAAAGGGGGAAAAAAATATCAGTATTTAACCCCTGGTTTTACAAACTAACATTTGTTGGCGAAGGAAAACATATTAAACTTCAGATGCCATTTATATTTTTGCCATCCTGCATCATAACTTAAAAAATGCAAAGTATGTAGCTTTATGTAAATAAAGAAACAATTAATACTGAGTACTTCTGGTCCTGAAAGTGCTACCTTCACCTGTCTAAAGCACAGCTATAGGGAAGCAGGTAGCATTTGTGTAAGAACCACCTGATAACACCCAGGAATTTACTGTAAGATACCATTAGTGATTGTACACCCTGGATGCCACACATTATTCTCCCCTAGCACCCACACCAAAAGTCATTAAACAGTTCCACCCAGCACCAGAAGATGACCCATCTTCAAAGAAATCTTCCCGGAGACATGTTTTCTATACTTCAAGCAGTTCACTATCCTGATTAAGCTCACCATCAAAAGCATCTTCTGTGAGAACCAATGTGCCTCAAGTATATCTAGACCACAAGTGCTGCCTCTGCGTAAAGCAGTACCTATGTGATAAAAATCCCTCAATCACTTGCGTAAATACTTCCCAGACACTCCTCTTTTTCTCCTTGGAGAACCTCAACTCTCCATCACAATACACAATTATAGCGGAAAGATCTCCTTCCTGCCTCCTCAGTGAATAAAGCATATATTATTTTTTTATCTCTCTTCCTTAGACACTAAACATCTTATTGCACCTTTTTGCTACTAACATCTCCTCTACCTCAGAACTACCAGTTACCATTCCCCCTGCACAAACTGATGCATATAATAAACCCATAGCAGCTGGTTTTAGGCTCATGTATTGATTTGCAATTTGCTGCATCTGTGGAGCCTTTCATAGACCTAGAACACTGCTGCTGAATACGAAACCACCTATGACATGGTACCTTGATTCAAACAGGGAATAAATGCCACTCTCTGTTTCCCTTCAAAAACTAATATTAAATAAAAGTGTAATTTTAATGCTCGGATTGATATTTAAAAGGGTAAGCTCCCCGGAGAGATTGTCTTTCTGCTTTTCAGCATTCAAATCGATAGTGCCAGCAATCTGTATTGCTTTCCACAGATGACAAACACAGCAGTTTATCAGCTAAGTTCACTCAGGATCAAATGATTGGAATTGACTTTGAAGCCTTTGAGAAGTTAAGTAATGCTATCTGAATATCACCTAATGACTGTATTATATCAGAACACACAATTTTCTTGTATTAAAGTTCATATATCACATATAATGACATTCCTCAGACACTGAGGTTTTCTAAATATAAGAGAGTTATTTCTTAGAAGGCAGCATTAAAAAAATAAAAATACACTACTTCAAACATCTTTATTTTTCTTATATTCTATAGTCTTCTTGTATTTATAGCTCTTATGAGAAAAACTGCAAATAAACAGCTTCCTTTGAATAAGCAGATTATTCCAGGATTGCCTCCTGAAGAGATTGGTTATTATAATTAAATGGAATTTACACCATTAGAGATTCAGCACAGCCTAGAATAGCCTAGATATTTTGTAGTCTGTCATAGGACTTGAACTCATGCCTTGAGGAGTTTCTGGTTTACACCACAAATGAATAAAATAAAATAAAAAAATTGAAGCAAAAAGAAGGCAAGAGGTGAAAGGCTAAAGTAATACTGTGTTTGTAAGATCTGTTACGTTTGAATAAATGTGTACCTGTGCATCTTCCTGGGTTTTTCAGGGAGTAGGGGGAAAATAGCATACACCTAAAACTGAGAATGCTGGTGTTTAAAGAACCTGAAAGAGGAAGATATGTGGAAGTTAGGAGGTGACAGAGCAGATTAACTATTTGTGATTTTGTTCTATTTGCCTTACACTCAGACACACCAAAATTACTCAGGGTAGGAGGCAAAGTATCTTCCAGTAGCTCTTTGTTTGGTAAAAAAATAAAATAAAAATAAAACTAAGATAACTTCCAGCCTGCAACTGTTAGAATTAACCAGATGACTTGCAGTCAGCCAAATAGTTAATGCTGGCCTCAATGAGCCAGAACAGATCTGCGTGCAGGAGACAACACCCATCCAGACAAGTCCAAACAGTAGTAGTTGTTACTTGGGGTTTTCATATTTGCCTGGTGTCCGAGTCTCAGAATACAATCCTCACAGCAATGCCCAGTTCCCTAATAATAACAGCGGCAACAAAGGCGCTGAAAGAGTTGAGCAGGTTAAATGCATAGGTGAATGCATCAAATCCAACCCAGTCTTTAGTTAGAGCAAAGACCATACACTCCATTATGGTGTAATAAAGGAATCCATCAATTGCTCTATATGTTACCACTCTGCATTCTTTAATACTGTGTACAAGGGAAAGCTTGTCTAGGGAAAGTCACAGCAACAGTAAAACACTCATGAGAATACAAAGCACTCTGGCTTGAAAGTTACTACATTGCACCAAGAAAACGCTCAAAACACTCAGTCCTCAGGGGAATTATTTAAACTTCACTGACAACCAGAAATATTTCTTCCACCACAGGTGGTAAGTCAACTTTCCAAAATGAGTTGATTTGTAACGCTCAATGCAAGACTTCATCCTATACAATGTGGCATGACTACTGCTTATACACACACCCTGTGTGGGCTAAGTTACCTCAGACACATCTGCACCAAGGATGGGAAAGATGGTCTTTCACCTTTTTTTCTCCCTTTTCATCCTGTTAAGAGACCACAGGTTAATGTATGCTTAATGACATCCAATTATATCAAATGATTTATAAGGGAGTGGGAAAGTAGCAAAATTATTTATCATGTCGACAGACTTTCAAGAAAAGTCATAGAAATGCCGTCTCACTTTTTGGCCTAATCTAGCGCAAGGCCCAACCTGGTATTAGTTTAAAGGTGTTAAGCCTCATCTATAATTGTGGTTAACTTAAAATGTGTTACCCTTCATACTTCAAAGCAAGTATTTACAACCTTACTTTGTGTAAGATTTGGTGCAGCTCTCCAGCTAAATCAGGACAAGAGTACTTGTATCTCTCCTTCAAGTTAGTCATTCAGCGATCAGGGTAGAGAACGGTCCTTGCCCCATACTGTCATTACATAAACTGTGTTAATAGCGATCCTATAAACCACAATCTAATTAAAACCATAAGCTAATTTCAAGTTTACAAAAAGAGAATGTCTAATTGCACCACCTATTATGAACCACAGTTAGTCTTAAGCAGGTAGGTGACTTCAAACCTAGGAAATAAATATTTATAAATGTCAAGCATCTCAAAAATACTCCCACAGATGCAAAAAATCAAGGAAAAATTATAATTGACAACAAAATTTTACAGCCTTGGTAAAGCTAAAATCATTAATGCCAATGGATCAAATGCTGAAATCATTAGTATCAGCGGACCAGCATTTCAGGGTTCAGGAAAAGCAATAAAGCTAAGAGCTTCAATATTCTCATTGAGAAAATTATAGTTCTATTCACTTAAATTTACAATGAACTTTCAAAATCCAAAGCAAAATTAAAATCTCTGAGACTACCTGATTAAAAAATAAATACGGAGAATTTAAGCTGAGACTGAAAAATGTTTGTCTGAAGCAGAAAGCTGCATTTAATACTTCTGATGTCAGGATCTCAAGGTGAAGCCAGCCGTCAAAATTTCATAATGTGAATCGCCCTGAAGCCTTTGCAAAATGTGTGTTGGAAATAAAATTGCTGCAAATCTGCCTGGTTTTGCAGATGTACATTTGTACCACTGATACCAATTGGGACTGTAAAACCATGGGATGTATTTCATGTTTTCCTGCAGAGGTCTGATTGTACCCTATTCTGTTTACCTACGAGGACTTGCACTGTTTTCTGGTTGATGGCTGGTGATTGAAAAGGAAAAAAGCCTGTGATAAAGTGAAATAATCCCATTTTTGCCCAAGCTTGAGGAGGTCCCCTTTTTAAACTTGTCACAAAAATATCTTAAGTGGAAGATTGCACTGTAATTACAGATAAGTTTCCTCGTATGATGATAAATGGGGCTGCAACCATTCACATGAAAAAAAAGAGGATTTTTTCTTAGGAGAGTAAGAGGCGATCCCAAAGCCTGTCTTCATGCTTGCAAGATCTCCGTGTGTAGCATTAAGGTTGACTGTATAAGCTTTAGTTAAACATCTTAAGCTACTTTAGTAGGTCTCACATTTACATAACTCCTGGTAAATGTAGTGAGGCAGTTAGCTGACTGCAGCATGAAGTTAAACAAATAAATTTTTTTTATTATTACTATTTTTTTTGGGGGGGGGGAAACGGTCAGGTGCCCTGCTTTGTAACCTCACCAGCTGCTTCCACTGGGCAGAGGCTTTGACCTTGCAAGACAAGCCAGCTGGGGAATCAAAAGCATAGACATGCAGATCTGGACCGATGGGAATGAAAAGTAGCATTTTGCCTCTTGTCTTCCCTTTCACCTTAACCAAAAGGACACAGTTTAAACTATGTTCAGTTTAGAGCAAGACGAAGTATAACGTAATGCTAAAAGAGCCTGAATATGTTGCTTTGCCCAGAGTCTTGCAATAATTTTTTTCAATATTTTGAGATCTTGCATGTAAGCACATGAAAGGGTAACATCATAGCAACACCATTTCACCTCTCATTTTAGTCTCTGAAATGTAAAATGGTAATTCACTTCTAGCAAAGGACAAGCTGGTCAAGACTCACTGGCTTGTTTTTGGCAACAAGTGATGCAGCATGGGTACTGATCGCTCTTTTTTGATACAACTGACTCTTCTGAAAGAATTACCATTGAAGCCACAGGAGTTCTCAGGGTAATGACAACAAGAAGAGTAAACAGATATTAACTTCCCTTGTGCTTTTCTCACGGTTTTAATTAATCACATCTCTTCCCAATGCTTACTGAAATCATCCAAGCCTACGTAGTCCAATCATTTGGCCTATGAGAAAACGCAAACCACAACGAAAACATGGCAACTTAAACCAATGTTAAATTCTGTCCATCCAATTTTTCATTTTTATTTTCACTACCAATTCTGAATGGTTAGCACATAATGTACTAGATCTTCAAATACATTAATGTCAAGTGGTACCAGAAAGGGAGTAAAAACAGCAATTATACGTCATTTTGAAAGCACTTGGTAAGGCTAGGAGAGTGACAGAGGGGAAGTAAATGGTCAAACTACCCAAATAATATTTTGCATTCTGATTTTTTCCTTCCTTCCATTTCATCTTATGAGGTCGTTGGCCCAATATTTCTTCATTTTCTGTTCAGACTGAACTACTTAAAAGAAATCACCTTGAACGAACTTTTAATGCACACTTTTTTCAAGATTTCTCTAATTCTATCTCAACTGAATATATTATCACAGAATAGATGTTTTACTCCAAACGAAACAGTTTTGAAGGCTTGCATAGATAGGCATTATGAATCTAAATGAGAAGGTCTCTTACCACACAAAGAAATACAATAAGCAAGTCAGCCATTTCAAGTTATTTTAACTGCTAGGATAATAGTGCTTCCACATACTCAGAAAACCTTATTAGAGTAAAATCACTCATCACACTACGTTTCTAAATTCAGCATGTATTTTCATTGATGTTCATTCTGTAATAAGCTCCATGTTTATTTTATGTTATAGTTAAAAATGAAGGCAACTGCAAAATGTGTTACGATACAGGAGGAACACTTCTTATAGATGCTGAACGTGCCTGGGAACTTCACACGGCTCCCAAAACCACAACCCCATCACAGCTCCTGCACAGCTGCACAGCACAGCTGCTGGAAGGGACAACAGGTCTGTCAACTACCACAGTAACACAAGCACAACTCTGGTAGCTATATGAACTTAATTTAAGCCACTCCAAATTACTGTGGGGTGAGGGACACCAATGAAAAACCAAACCCAACTATTGGATCATTCTATGAACTGATTTCTACTTGCACTTCATTTTATTCTGAAGAGTCTGTTTATTCTTTATTATTATTTATGTTTATTCTGAAGAGTCGGAGGCTGTCCTGAGAAGCCCCGTAC
>NW_010116888.1:0-20580 GCF_000699245.1 Pterocles gutturalis
CCAGGTGCCGTCCCTGCTCTGCGCAGGCATTCGAAGTGCCTTTAAGATAGAACCGCTGTTACTGTACATACATTTGAGGTAAGGCTGCATTATTTTTCTTATTGTTCTCTTTATATTTATTCCTCATCTATCATGTAACATTTTGTTTGTTTTTCTGTGCCCCAGTAGCATACTGGGAAGGTCTAAGTGAGCAGCACATGGGGTACAAGCTCCCTTTCCTAACCATTGACAGCTGATTTAAGACCGTGTAAATTGTGGAGATAGGTTTTTTTTTTTTTTTTAAAAAAAAAAAAAAAAGAGTGTCTGGGTTATCACAGCATTATATAGCTCCCATCTGATAAGAAGTCTTCTAGCAATTCCAAAGTGCACTTTGAAATTCTGTGTGAATTTGTTTCTGTAGCCCATCACTGTTGAGGTGTGTAAAACCCTTCCAGGTGTGGAACAGGCTGAAAGAGAGCCATATGGAAGGAAAGGAAGGCTACTTAATGCAAATGATACCTTATAAAGAAATGGTAGCTTCCCACAGCATAGATAAGTTCAGGCGGTAGTGGTGTGGTCAGGTACATCTGCACATACTTGGGTCAACAAGCAGAGCTGTCCCTGTTGAACAACACACAAGCTTAAAAAAAAAAACAAACAAAAACAAACAAAAAAAACCCAACACAAAACAAAACAAAAAACCAAACCCCCCCAAAAAAACTACACAAAAAAGATTAAAAAATTCCTATGAAATGCTTAAATAATTCACTATATGTACTGTCCCAGTCCCACCTGTTGTTCCAATGGTGCTGTTTTTGTCCCAGCTCAGTTATATCCCCTGGAACAAGAGCCAATGTTTAAGCAGGGAGGCTGCTCAAGAAAGCTAGGAGACTGAATTCATTATCCTGCCCATGGCCATAGAAATTGAGTCTAGAGCCCATGGCTTTGTATTCTGGACACTAAGCCCTCCCAAGTGGCACTGACATATTTTATATGAAGACATGAATGAAACAAACGTTGCTAATGTGATCTAACTGAGCTGGGACAGTATGAGACGAAAGGAAAAATGTAGGTTGGATATTTTTGTACAAGTCCAAACAATATCCATGTGGGAGGACTAGTGAGGGTTTTTCCCAACAACTCATCTCCTCTAGAACTAGTTGGACTCTCAGCTAGCTGATCTGTGAGAACAGAGTTATTTACAGGTCAGTCATAAATGAGGTTGAAATCCATATCTGGTACCAGTTTAGTGTATAAGCCAAGTACTAACAGTGTCACCGTATTCCACAAATGAAGCAATCTGTTCTTGCTTTAAATTACCTCTGTTCCTGGGGTAACAATCAGATCATCAATGGGACATTAAGTAGCATTTTCCTTCAAGCTGAGAGAAAAGCAGCATGCAGAAATGCAGAGAGACTTTCGGTAAATATCACCACTGTCAGTGGCTCGGGGCAAGGACCCTGGCTTTGCAGCCATCAACCCAACATCAGCGCTTTACCAAGGACGATAATGGGTGAAAGCACAGAGGGATGGCTTCAGTGGTGAAAGGAGCAGGCACAGGTGTCTGCTTATTCTTTGTTTGCAGGCAGATCCTGATAAAAGTCTTCTGCCCTTTCAGCTCAAGCTGCAGGAGAAAGGAAGGGGGCTGTCCATCTGTCAGACATCTTGTTGGCCATTGTTTGGTATTATTCCCTTTTTTTTCCTCCTTCATTTTCTTTCCTCAAACAGCTATGACAATGTATATCTGCAAATAGTAATCTCTTGGCAGCTGGTAATGAGCTGTGCTGGAACTTGACAATGCCAACAAGAAAGAAAGAGGAAAAATAGGAAAATGTATGCATCTCAAGTATTGTAAAATGGTGCTTTGCACTCACAGAAAGCCACATACCATATCCCCAAACTGAGGACACTCACCAGAAAAGGAAGCTTGCTCTGCTGATCTAGACTCAAAATTCAGGAAGTCACTTTGGGAGCAAAAATAGACTAAAATTTACACAAAGAGACTAACTTGCACCATCTTTTCCGTCCCTCTGTCAGTACCGAAGGGTGAAGGGGAAACCACTGGATCCTCCTTTGGATGCCCTCATAGAGGAAATATAGTTGCCCAGACATCCTAGAGCTGAGCCATATGCAGTCCTCGCATGGTTGTGCAGCGGCAGAGAGGCTGCGAAACAGAGCCAGTCTGGGAAAAACGATCTCTCACCATCACTGCTGCTAATGCTGGGATTCAGCCAGTGGCCTGAGGAAAGGAGTGGGAGGGATTTTTGGAGCTACTTTTGCTTCCTCACCCCTTCACAGTTTACTGTCTTTACTGTGTCCAGGCTGTCCCACAGGGACAAAACTGGAACTCATATCTGTCACCAGCATGTACCAGTGTACATTTGGCAGGCAGGCTGCAAGAGCCCGGGGGCTGTGGTCACTTTTGCCCTTCCCTGGCAGACCCATGCTGAGTTCAGCCAACACTAGTCCTACCAGCTCTTGCAGCATGAGATACCATGATGGTCAACAGGTGTCCTAGCTTTTCTGGGGCAGCCCCAGGTTTTAACTTCCCTGCCTGTGCATCACAAAGAAATTCTCTGAGATGTTATTTTGTCCCAGAGTTTAGAAACAATATTACAGAATAGTCCTGTGTACGTTGCACTGGGAAGGTGGCATTTCCCAGTCTTTCCCACTGAAGCTATAGCTTCCCTGAAGAACCCGCTGTGTAGAGGAAAGAGATTGAGAGGTAGGGGCCACAGACTTGAGATCTGAATATTTCTGTCATGTAACCTGATGTGGGAAGAAGAAAGAAACACCCTGTCACGGTCTCACATGGGGAACATGTCTTTCCCCTACCCATCTCATCATTCCCCGTATAGGTTCCTTTTAGGAGGGACCCCAGAGCATATTATCTACCCCGAACCAGTTCTTTGATGTCTCCACAAGGGCATTTGAAGAGGGGTGCCAGACATCAGATCACATTTCTCCATGCCTGGTACAAAGTTATGGCCTGCCCACACTATGAAGAAATGCAGCCTTGTGGGATCTCCAAACTGCAGTTCAAAATTATGTTGACCATTCTTCCACTCACAGACATATCAGCTAAACCATCTCAGAGGCAGCTGTGGGGCTTTTCCTGTGGGAGAACTGTGGGTGTGGCCCTAAATCTGTCCTGGATTCTACTTGTGCACAGTACTGCAAACCTGCCAGTCTGGCCCTTAGGGTCCGAAAGACACTCACGGGTGTTACAGGGCCAGATGACACTGAGGCACTCCCATTTTGTGGATCATAAACTTACACTAAAGGCCAAATAAAACTTTCAGAGCGCAGAATGGTAGCTTAATTTTCCACCCCATTCCTGCCCACTGTCTGAGCACAATTCAGGATCCTCCCATAACCATGTTTACTTGCTGCAGCAAAGTTTTTACTTCACTTCTGTAGTGACGCCTACAATGGGAGGGTCTCTTCAAAGCTGCAACCTCTGGTTGCCAAATGCTCAGCTGCACAGTGCTCAGACTCGAAATTATTTCCTGCTGCCTTCTTTGGCTCACAAGTAGTTCTCTGTTGTGATCCATAACTGAAGGTTGGATGCAGCAAAGATGGGCACTGATGCTTGTTTAGATAAAGTCTGACGCGGGGTTTTGGTTTCCTCCCAGCCCTTCTCAGCCTTTGTCCTTTACCTTACTACAATCCTACATTTTGCTTTCCAAGTTGAACTGCCTTAATGCATAAAGTCCAACCTATTTGACAGCTTTCAGTGTCCCTGGGAGCATGTTCTGTTGGCCTTTCACACTGTGAAACAATTGTGTGCAATGGTATTAGGGCACGAAGAGCCATGATGGATAACTGGTTCTTATTTCGAGTTTTCCCAGCTAATTTAGTTCCTCCAGCAACATGAAGAAAAATGCTTTGAAAGAATGTACTCCAAACAGCCAGTGTCCCATGTTGGCTTTCTTCAGTGCTGCACAGACATTTATTAGCCTTTCCTAGAACAAAATACAGTGTTAAATATAAAAGCAATGGTTCAAATGGCCATAAAATGTATTGGAGCACAGTATGGATTCAATTGATTTCAAAGCTTAGGCTTGGGGAAAATTTATATTTAGGGACTTTATTTTTCCAAAAGCTTGGCTTAGTTATTTAATATTGATCATAATATTATGATAAAATAAATTTCTATTGATTTCTCAGAGGAAAAATTCATCACTGCAAGAATTTCTGGCTCTATATATTGGGTGGGTGAAGATGCATGCAGCTCTGTCTGGCTCAGGTCTTTGCAGACTGCAGTTACGAAGTACCAGAAGAGAGTGGAGTATGAGAGGGTGGAGCAGAACCTCTGAACTCACGTGCTTCCATATCTCAAGACAAAGCAAAGTGACCGAGAAAAAAAGGCAGAGACTATGCTGGTGTGGTGTGGATTTTGTTAATAAAATGTGTTGATTGGTCTCCTTTACAGAAGAACAAAGAATTAATAACCTTTGCATATCTTTGCTTCAGTCAACTTGCCAATATATTTAGCAAATAGACAATTCTGCCTTAAAATATATGCTCTTATAAGGTTAAAAATAGTCCTATAATATAGGTGACACTTAATTAAGTTCCTTTGGGCTAAACTGTAATACTTTAACAGTTGTTACCTAATACGAATTAGGAGAGCAATTTTCTGTATTTCCATTTTTTATAATACTTTTCACAGGATGCCAATTACATCTGGATTCCTAACAGGTAACACCTGATTATGGAAATCATTCTTATTTAATCAATAGACTGCCAAATGCTACTCAACATGAGTAAAAAAAATAATTTATCTTTCCAGATAGAGTGTAAAGTGAATCAAACAGAGAGTACAATTCAGCAGTGGTAGGCTAGGCTAAGTTAGGAGGATATTCTGACTTTCAAAGCCAAATACATCAATGCAGAGTCAAGATTACTTTAAAAATCTGAAACATTCAAGGAATAGAAATGCCCAGATTATGCATTCCAGCAGCTTCATCCCTACTCTGCACTGTACTAATGGGCATATAGGAATAGGTAAAGTATAAAGTCCTGCAGGTCTTGTGCATGTTATGATAGTATATAATGCTTTTTGTCCATTCATGCCTTAAGGAGAAGATTCAACCAGAACTCACTGTAAACCTAGACTAACTTGCTGATTTATATGAGTTTATTGCTGCTTTGCTTCATCAGAGAAGGGCAAAACAATTAAAGCACACCGATGTTTTTACTCCTGGATGTCTTTACAGAAGGACTTGAATGGACACTACTCACACTAAATTCACCTGTTGCCTCTGAAGACTGCAGTCACAACATTATTTCCCACTGTATTTGCAAGCTGGAAAATAAAATCAAGGTATCACCTTCTGACATGTTGGCTTCAGTATATGTTTACTGCAGTGCTTTTCTGCGTGTAATATATTAGACTTTCTCCTGTACACCATCATCCCCTGTAGCAGGTAAGTTAATGTAACTGTTTCATTAGCTTATGAAGTACAAGTCAGAGTTCTGAAGGCTTTGCTTGTCTGCCTTACAGGTTATATGTGGCTATTTGACAACTAGAGCAAGTGTACATGCAATATCACAGCACTGATCATTAGCACTGGTAAGTCCTCAAAAGGTTTATGTTTAAAATTACCTACTCTTCAGTGCTTTGAAGTAAATATCACTGTTACTTCTATTGATTTCAGATGTCATAGAAATCTAGTCTGTGACTCTTTAACATCTGAAGGTTAAACTTTATGCCAATGTCTAGAAATCTTGATAGCAGTAGCACAAGCATGAGCAGAATGAGTTAAGGCCATCAGGGACTTCTGAGAAAATCAGCAAGAAAATGAGGCTCCAAGGGCACTTAGCACTCCAACAAGAAAAGGCTTAAAGAAACACTGTTCTCCCACAGCTGTAATTCGCCTAAAAAGCTTATTTGTAATCAAAAAGGAAGACTATCCACAGAGCTGAGGAAATTGTAAAGATCTACTAGTTTCTACCAGAGAAGCCTGATCCAAAACCTGTTGTAGTTGAGGAAGGAGTCCCACCAAACTTCATGAGCTCTGGTTGATGCTGCAAATGACTTAAGGACTGCACAACATTAACTGCAAGGAGAAAACATCAGTCTCTTGAAGTCTGTCTTCACAAACACAGAAAATACCAACAAATCTGCAAGTGGCTAGTATCAGCATATCCCCAAAAATCCAATTAGTGGCTGCAACCTTGAATTTTATCCCTGTCCAAGAATACATCTTGTTCCTTTTCACAGTGAGTTTGCACTCTACTCCCTCCCCAACAGGCACGCTTCAGTAGCTGACTTTTCCCATCCATGCCAAATTACAGACTCTTTTCTGTGAAGTAATTTTGTCTGAATTGCCTGTGCACCCACCCATCCCATCCCAATTTTAGTCCATGGCATCTTGTTTTCAAATTAGTTGCTATCTTAAACAGCTTACTGCATTCAATCTGTTCCTCTCAGGATTTCATTTACCTCTCTGACAATCTCCCATTTTACCTCATTTCTTCCTCAGGCTGCAGAGGCCAGCACAGGCTAATCCCTCCTCATAACTCAAAGTCCAAACTTCTTGAGTATTTAAGATTTTCCTTCATACCACCTTTTCAATTTCAATCCTCTAAGCAATTTTTACCAGTGCCTAGAATAGTATATAATATTAATATTTCTCAAGGTTCCATGCAGCAAAATAACTGTTACTTATTTATGGTGGATAATACCCCTCACAGACTCCCCAAGCAGTGGAAGTCTGGGATGCTTCCTTCATAGCTGTGACTTGGTAACCCCTGTCGAAGCATACACAGGTACCATTTTCCTACCTGCTGTTTCAGTAATAGACCTTCTTCTTGTCATTGCATTGAAAAAAAAACTAGCTCACTGAACACTCCTTCCCCCAATCTCTTCTTCTTCCTGTTTTTCATTTTTTATGTACAAATGTCTATAGCTCCTTCCAGCATACCAAGACAACCCTGCTTTGTCCTTTACAAGCACCAGAGACAATAAGTGCTGATTGCAAGTATGATATCTCGTTCAAATGAATCATGCATTCTAATTGTTTAGTCCTTTTCTCTTCTTAGGTGAAAAATCAAAGTCCTCTCACATATAATTCACAATGGATGAAATTCAATGCTGAGCAGAAGGGCAACTCAAAGTCTGTGCAATGCTGAACTGCTTCAAAGCGCTGTTTTGAAGGTTTCTGAAAGCTTAGGGAAGCAAAATGTCTCTGTGCCAGCCTCCCGGCCCAGGGGTGAATTTCACTCTTTGTGAACTGTCTAGAAGAGCTTGATTTTTATTCATGTGCTTATTGTTTGTAATTACTTGAAACATGGTTCATGCCTACGCATTTCATAGGTGCATTGCCTTATCAGTAGTAAAAATATGCAGAGATACCATTATTCAGCGGCATGTTTCCACAAAGGACTCAGTTTTTGATTTACTCATAGATGGTTATCAGAGATAGTGGTTTAAGTTGTAAATGCTGCACTTTGCTATTCAACCAACAGACACAGGTCAGTCTCTTATTTCTCTTTCCTAATGGGATGATTCTCAAATCTACTGTGAGTTTTAAAGCTGAATCCTTCTAGAAAGACATGCAGTGCAGAAAAGTAAAGATTCTTGACATTATTGTTCATACATTTTTTTCAAGTAATTCACTTAGGTGGAATTCTGAAAAGTAAAACCCAGTGTTGTTTCACATAAAAGTGTATGGATGGATTTTCAGCAGCTTTTAGTTCAATCACATATTTTGCATTAACAAATAGAGGATACTCTGCACAGATGTAGTTGTGGGGATGCTAATGGTTTGCACATTGCTCTTGCCATTCACTCCGTGAAAATTTTATTGTTAAGATGACAACTACATAGACTTTTCAGTCTCATAAATGTCTCCTTCAGACAAAGAAATTAGTTATCTAGGAACAGTACTAGAAGGAAGAGATCCCAGCTGTGTAACCCAGGGTTGGGACTTTGTTACTGGGACTGAGTACCCTGGACAGTAGTACTGGCAGATAACTCTGAAGCTGATGGTCACGGTGCAGGCCCCAAGTGGAAGCAGAGAGGTCTGGGCAATCAGTAGCCTAAGGGTTTTCTTGTTCTTTCCATGTAAATGTGTGGAGAATAGGCACTGCCCCTCAGGATAACATAGCAGGATAAAACTAAACTGTGAAAACTTCACAGTTTTCCTGCTCCCAGCTCCCTTATCAATGGTCACTAACACATCTCATCTATAAAAATGAAATGTAAGGAGCACGACATAGTTTACATCATTACTATCTGTTAAGATAGCTTTCATAAATAAAGATGGACTTTAAAATTATCATAGAACACTTATCATAGAATCATTGAGGTTGGAAAAGACCTCAAGAATCATCAAGTCCAACCCAACACCACCTAACTCACTAAACCATGTCCCTAAGCACCACATCTACACGTTTCTTGAACACCTCCAGGGATGGTGACTCCACCACTTCCCTGGACAGCCTGTTCCAATGTTTGATCACTCTTTCAGTGAATAAATTTTTTCTAATATCCAGCCTAAACCTCCCCTGGCGCAACCTGAGGCCATTTCCTCTTGTCCTACCACTTGTTATTACAGAGAAGAGGCCAGCACTCACCTCACTACACCCTCCTTTCAGGCAGTTGTAGAGAGTGATAAGGTCTCCTCTCAGCCTCCTCTTCTCTAGACTAAACAACCCCAGTTCCCTCAGCCACTCCTTGTAAGACCTGTGCTCCAGACCCTTCACCAGCTTCGTTACCCTTCTCTGGACCTGCTCCAGCACCTCAGTGTCCTTCTTGTGGTGAGGGGCCCAAAACTGAACACAGTAGTCAAGATCAGGAGGAGGATAGGAATTGAACAGGGATAAAAAGAAAGGTGCAATTTCTCAGAGGTAAAATAGAAACCAAAACGAAGGCTTAGCATCCATTTTGTTAATGTGGATTGGACAAAATATTCTTCACAACAGACAGTAAATCGCCTATCACAGCCTCCCTGAGCCAGTGTAGTCTTTGAGACCTCTAGACCAAACTTGAAGTGATGGAAGACCTGAGCAACAAACAGTTTTCCTTTTCATTTGTGATTTTCAAACAAATTCCTTTCTTGTGTGATTTCAGGGAATTTTCCCTGTCCTAGAGACAAGAAGTTGCCATTCCAAAATTATCAGTGAAACAAAAAAAAAATGAGATAGTTATTTGCTCCTCTCTTTTTCTTTATAAGCATCAGATATTACCAACCAGCAGACTCCTGTTCTATGCTGTGAGTTGGTTCACTGTACCAGTTCCTTGTCAGTAGCCGCAAGTAAAACACTTTAGGTAAAATCACTTATTTGAAGCTAGGACTTGATCAAGCCTCCTTGTAAAACCAACAAAGATTAGTTTTAGACTTCAGTTGGCATTGAGTCAAGTTACCATTGTTCTTAGTGTTCACTTTATAGTAGATATTGCACGTTTAAAACCATCTGGTATGCTGTTCCTAAGTTAAATATGTATTACTTTTTGTCACATTACAACATTTTGGAGATTTTAATACACACTACTTTTAGACACTGGTGGGAATGGCCAGAAGAATACTGAAAGTATTTGTTTGTTTGTTGTATTGATTTCTGCAATAAATGAGTCAGTAAAAGCAGAGGAAGGAATTCATATATGCTATGATGAGTTATAGACACTTTCAATATTCTTCTTTCTAATTCACACCTCATGTGTTGTGTCAGCTTCATTAGTCTTTGCCTTCTCCTTCCGGAAATATGAAATAGATATTGATTTTATCAAATTAAAAGATGATCCAAATCTTTGATCATATGAATTTATCTCTATTTTTTTTAGAGTGCACTGGTTTTCTAACTGTCATCAGTTTTGGCCCCTGACCTGTACTTCAAACACAAGTACATGAAAATGATCTATCAGTTTCTTGTATAAGTGGTTGTTTATAGACATGTTATTGTCTCTAGAGTCTGGAGAATGCCTAACTCTTCTTAGGATGGTTTTGCCTCAGCTCCCTAAGTCTGGCACCTGCTACTAAAAGGGAGTTTTTCATTTTCTGGCAGTAAATAACGAAATGAAACAAATGGAATCTGTAATAAAATCAAATGCAAGTACAATGAGTCCACAATTCAATTTGTATTTAATATAGTTGCCTAATCCAGTTAAGGGATCCCCTCATGAGAAAGATGCTTTAGCAGCCTGGAGCAGAGCTTGAAATGTGAAGACAGGCAGTTTAAGCTGGCTTTGTGGTGCAGTAGAGGATGAGAAGGGAAAATATGCTTTTGCACCATGCCACAGACCCAAGTCTGATGACACCATTCTGGACAGATTGGAAGTTGCTGAAGGGACTTCACGAAGAGCGTGGAGAAAGATCTAGCAGTTACCAGTGTAGAAGGTTATTTTCTTTTTTCTGCCTATTCTGAAATATCCAGGAGGCCAGGAGAAGTATTGCATCTATCTGTTTGGATCTGTTTTGTTTTGCCGTGATGGAAGAGTCTCACAAGAAGCCAGACTCATCATTATACAAAGCAAAGGAAGATTCATCTATGGGAGAAACAACAAGAGAGAAGCACTAAAAGTGAATTGCCACTGCAGAAATAGAAACAGTAATTAATTTTTGTGGAGCCATTGTTGCATCTAGGAATAATTAAGTCTTGCATAAGACTACAAGAAACCTATGCAGTTATATAATAAATTCTCTTTTTCAAGACATAGTCCTTAAACATAAATCACACTTTTCCTGCAGGAAATGCTCATATTTTTTTACAGGCATGGAACATCTTCCACCAGAATTCACTGTGGAGAACAGGTGGCATCTAATCACCCCAGGAAGATAAGGAGCAAAGGACTTACTGTGCACATAAAACAGACTATGGAGCTAGATAGGAGGAAATTATCTGTGTTATTAGCATCAGGATGTGAAAAAACACACATCTCTAACTACTTTAGAGGCTGGCACTGCAGAAAAAGAAATAGGTCACTAAAACCAGCCCATTGCTGCACCATACCCCAGTTATCCTACAAAGCCATTGTTTTTCCTGTCTCTCTTAGATTATCTCGGACAGAGTCATCCAGGAAATACCTGCCATCAAGTCCTGGTAATGCTGGTTTCTTTCTGGTTTTCAACACTTGGTGTATTCCCTCCTTCCTCTGTTTTGAAATAACTTCTCCTGAATCATCTAGCTAGTCACATTCTTCAAAGTTTTGCTAAACTTCATTTGCAGTAAAAGACACAGATAGAACTGTCCTTGTCCCATTTATTTGCATCCACTTTGCTGGGACAGTGTTTTCCAACTTTAAATTTTTATCATTTTTTTTTAATTGAACTCTAGAACATTCTCCAAATGTGTCCATGCTCTTCTATAGTAATCAGAAATCCATTGAAAATGTCCTGGATTTTACTTATTTTCTGTGGACTTCTTGAAAGTAGTCTTTATACGTTCAGAGTTTTTATGGACCATGCACTGAAAATCAGAGTTTTACCGATTTCTACCTCTGGCTTCCTTGATGGGGCAGTGCTTAAATGGGGTGATTATAAGGTGAAGCGGTGAAGTGAAAGTTCATTCCCTGCTCCGTAATGTTCAAAATAGGGAAAGTGGTTTCCTCTCCATGTAAGCAGTCATGAGCAGAACATTAGTTAACAAGTAGGTATGGCCCAGGAGCAGACTGTGGTCTCCTTTACCTGTGTGCATATCCTTTGAACAGTCTCAACTAGCTGGTGGCTAGTGTCCTAAGTGTTGAAAGTGCAATTGCTGCATGTGATGCAATACTAATTATGATACAATTGAGGGCCTGCTGTTTGAGCAGATTGCCTGGCCATGGAGAGAGTTGGGTTCCTGCCTTGGATGCTATCATTGGAAACCTCTAAAGGCCCTCAACTTGTTAGATACTTAAATTAGATGCCTAACATTTGTCTGTGTGAATACCTTGTCTGCTTCCACTGCATGTCATGCAAACTCTCCACTTAAGTTCAGGCCTGCTTCTGCACTAGCCTTATTTTTCTCCTGTGTTTTTCCTTTTATTTCAGTGGGTGGTGATGCCGTATATCTAGAGTGGAAGATGACAAAATTGATCCTCAGAATCACAGGTAAATTGCCAAGAAAGTCACACAGTTACAAGTATTTTTTTCCCAGTTATGCATTGAGCAATCTGAACGGGAAGTCACTGAGGTAGAATTAACATCAAACCCCAAGGAGCCACTTCTGCAATGTAATTTTTCAGAGCAAAGTCACTTGTCAATGCCACTTCATTTTAAACTGTGTGTTGGTGGGAAGGTATAGATGAAAGGAACTGCATCCTTCAGCCTGGAGAGGTCATGGTAGAGCTGCATTTTGGGACATTGTGAACTCAGGTGACCTGATCCTCAGCCAAGTTACAAGCTCAATGGAAACACAACTTGACATTATTATTACACTAAGGCATTTAGATAGCACTATAAATATGCATATTGCTTTAGAGAATGCAGATAGACATATTCTCTGCCCTAAAGACCTTAGAATCTGAATAATGAAGAAAAATTACAGCTAGCGCTTAATCTGTTGAATATCTCCCATTGCATGGCAGACCCTCAGCTACTTTAATAATAGGGTTGTATTACCTAATCTCATGTACTGAATATTTAGTACTGAGTTAAAGAATTGTAGACATTGAGTTGTTAATACCATTTCCTGTGCTTCTTCAGTGTTCCTCAGTGTTCCTCTCCTTCAGTATTTTTTACTCAACTGCCAACTAGATACAGCCCTATTGAGCTTGTAGATCATGGTCCAGGCTCCCAGACAAGTGGAAACAAAATTTTAATTCATGTTGCTGGTTGTCGGGGAGGGTGAATTGATCTAATTGCCCTGGTCCCTCAGTTAGAACTGTTTTATTTCTTGGTGATTTTGAGGAGAATGTGCTGTATTACTGAGCATGTAGCCCTCTTACTTTCCTATGTGTTGTTCGGTATCACCATTAGAAGAAGGTTGAATGAAAGGAGATGGATTGTGGAAGGCTGGAGATTTTAATACATTTGATCTGAGAGAATATTCAGAAACTATCATTTGCCTTTGAGTTTTATATCATAGATATACGGAAATAATTCCAACATGTCCTGCTGGATTAAGAAATACACTTACTCTCAGACATCCATGTACAGTTTTCTTCTTTGTTATTGTGATTGAAATACAAGTATTGGGAAATACATGCAAAACATTGGTGCTCTAACCAAAGAAAGTTGTTTGTGGTTTTAAGACTGCCAGAAAACAGGGAACAGCTTCTTCCTGGCTCTTCTGTCTTACCTACCAGGGGAGCCAAACATGGATCATCTATTCTGAGCAGCAGGGCTGAGATCCTGTCCTGCCCTCTGGCGTCATCTCCCCTGCAGAGAACTCCAAACCCCTCCAAAGAGTCTCTTCTTCTGGGGTGAAAAAGTCAGTTGTAGTGCCAGGTCAGATGTTGCTTTTAGGAGAGAAAATAATGCTGTTTGCGAATTATTCCAGATTGCTGGAACTGCTAATTGTGTTCCTGTGTGCATCCATTAAAAATACAATTGTATCTTTTAAAGAAGGAAATAATTAGAGCTGAAATGAAAGTGTTACAATTATCCTACCTTAAAGACCATTAATGTAACAACAAACAAAAGCTGTTGTTCCAGTTTAGACACGTTTACTTTGCTACTCCTATACTTTCTGGTGGGCAAACTGCACCTCTTTCAATTGAGTTTCTTGATTTGAGTTGATTTAAATGCATATGAGTGGTGAACCTCTCCTGGGAGAACACTTGCGGCCCCAAGGCTTAGCAATAAGTCTAAATCCTGAAACAATTGTACTATTTAACATGACTTCGTCATCATAATTGGCTTATTAATTCTGCAGGAAAATGAGGTTTTCAGATGTTCTTCAGGGTTTTTTTTTTTTCTTGCATGTTTTTCCCTTCCCCTTTGGAAAACAGAAGGGAGTTTGGACTGTCTGTAAAAAAGGAAAGAGACAATCCCTTTTCTGAAGTGGAGAGTTAGCCATCACTATCTCCATTACTTGGCATGGCATTTGTGGAGATAGAGTATCTAGCCCCATATGTAGTGACTGTGGCATGAAAATCACAGAAAAATGCCTCAACCAATATTTTATCTCCCTGTTTCTCATCCCATGCCGCATCCTCCCCACAGAATAGATGTGTAGCACAGGAAGAACAATTTTAAAAGGCCACAATGTCCTTGTTCAATTTTCTGCTCTCCCTGGAGTATTCTTCACTGGAACTCATAGACAATTTATGATAAGGTATTTTTTCCCATTTCAAATATGTTTATTATGGAATTTCTGTTTGGAGAGAACTGCACATTTTGGTTTGGTGGCTTCTTGTTTTCCTGGAATCATAGACTACAGCTCAGGAGTCGTCTGCTGGTGAGTCTTTTCTGTTGAATGGAACTTCTTCATAAGATGAGATACTGAGCAGTACCACTCTCCTCACTAGTCCTTGATAGTTTAGTGGTAAAATTGCTGAATTCCTAGTGTTCCCAAAACATTCCTGAAGGACAGGTCCTTTGGACTGCTAACAAACACTGCTTCCTACAGATATACTAACTTGTCATTGTCTTGTGTGATAAAGTTATTGCTTTTCAGGGAACCAAACAGTAGAAAAGCTTAATGACAAAACAAAGAAAAAATCTAAGCTAGACTTAAGTTTTTAAAAAGAAGATTGTGAAAAACAGGTGAAACAGACAGGAAATGTGATCCCTCTGTAGCTAAAAATTGGACATCCTTTTATGCTGGTTAGCATCTCTTCCTGAGGAACCTTTTTATCTTTGGATTTCGGGGACTGAGGAAGGGTGAAGTTTTGCAGAAATACTCTCTCCTTTTTCCCTTAGGTTTGTTAGGATGCATTTGTATAGCTCTTTTCCAGCTGTTATGGCACTAAGCAGTTACTTCTCCTTAATCAGCCAAAGGGAATATGAACTATGTAAGTGCTCTTCTGCGTGGTAGCCAGCTCTTTTTGGTACCCAGATCTAAGATATTTTTTAAAATATGCATTATTCATTCTTAGCCTGTTAAGCTTGCCCCTAGCCCATTCAAAAGTGTTCCTTATTAAATATTGCACAATATTATGCATTGTATATAGATTATACTTACTTTTTATTGAGTTCATGGCTGCTGGCAAGCACAGGGTTTCTCTGAGAATCACATATGGCACAAAATTAACAAAGTGATTACTCAGAGCTTCTTCTAGTGACCCAGATCCCCACGGGGCTGTGGGAGAAGGCAGGACACCAAAGTCTCCTGTTGCTTGCATGAGTTCCCAGGTCACATTGGACCATCCTGCTGTTGGCAGCCACTTGTCCATTTCTAATTAAAAGATGTCGGATCTTGTTCTTGCCTCAGACGGAAACAGAAACATAGGTCAAAGTTTCCTTTTATTTCACAAAAAATAATTATTCTTTCCTGACCAACCCTGTTCATGTCTTAGGCCTGAATTCACCTCACTTCACTCTAAGACCTTTCACTGAACCTACTGACTCACAAAGGGGATCTAGGGAAACACTCAGCTGAAGGAAGGCACCTCTGTCAGATGCATAAAGTTAGGAAGAAGGAGAGGGGGAATTCAAGATCCTGTATTTGGGGCTGCTGAGAACATACTACTGTGTAATGCAGGTTCCTATGTAGCCAGAACCCAGCTACTCCTGGTCCCTGTTGCAGTAGAACAGAAATATTACAGTGACAAACATGTTGCGTTCACTTTACCCCTGCAGCTTCTACTATGGAAGATATACAGACTCCTAAAAAGGCCTTTATGATACCATCTCCAACGGACACTATCAAAACCAACAGTCTCTGCTTCTATTTAAGTGGAATTGGAGATGAGAGGAGGAAGAAAGTGAAACAAATGCTTATTAGGGTAATTAAGACACTATGGGATTGTGTTAGGGAGCATCTGAGGGTAGCCTTACTACTCCATCTCCCTCTGTTGCCACCTGAAAAGTAGAGAGGCTCTGTATATATGTCACAGCACTGGCTAAATAGTTGCACTTCCACCTGGAGGAAAGCGTTAAGAGTACAGCTTTTTGCCAACATTGGAAGCTTGCCAAGCTCTGTGGTATTTAAGCAGTCATGACTTTGTCTTCCTCTGCACAGATTAAATATGGATGTGCATATTAATTATGTAAACGCGAAACTGCAGATCTCAATCAAGTAGAGGCAAGGATACACTATCCTTTGTAAGTGCTGATTGATGCCATACACCCAAGAAAAACAGAGACCATTCAGCTCATTGCTATGCATATTCTGGAGAGGGGAGGGAAGGAAGAAGGGAAATTTGGAAGTAAACAGTGTTTTACAATGAGAGGAAAACTATAAATGCCATAACTTTCTATAATACCTAATAGCCTCTACTCAGCAAAACAGAATGCTTACTTAGCAGGAGACAGCTCTAGAATATGGTGAAAATGTATTTAGAGTGAGATGAACACTATCAACTATAATCAAGACACTCATAACAGTTTAAATCAAGGTCTGAAACTGGGCTTTGATGTGGTATGGCAGAAGTATCTGTTTTATTCTGTAACTTCATGTAAATTATTAACAAGTACATGGAAATCAGTGGTACTATGTCAGTATAAACTTGACATTCTGGGGCAGAGGATGGATAAACTGTCCAGGTTTAGCTTTGTGATTGATGGTACTGCAAAATTTGATCTATTTGTCTGCATGCTTTGTTTTAAACAAAAGAATATGATGTCGGATTTCAAGAAAGGTGAATTGGATTGTGTGTGTGAAATTTCCAGATTCTTGTCAATTCACATGCAAAAAATGTGGGTTGTTAGAGAAACCTCACCCTGCAGCCAACGACTAGCATCCATTTACATTCCCCCTGCTCAGCTCAACACTGAACGTTCCATCATCTGCTATCAAACCACAGATTATATCTTTTGGGGCCTGTCATGAGGATATTGTTAAAGTGCTGGAAAAATTAATTTCTCTGCCATTCTGGCAAGGCCCCTAAGAAGGATAAGCAATCTACCCATTTGTCAAAGTTAAGGAAGACAGAAAAGAAAGCATAGGTGTCAGAAAGGGAAGGTGGCCAGCATCTTCCAGTAGGAGTAGAGGGATGTACAAGAAGATCACAGGGCAAGGCAGAGACCAAGCACTCTGCCATCATCCAAGTTCACTCACAAGGAGACTCAGATGAGATAAACCCTGGCACTTCTGTGTCTCCCAGACATCGTTCTCTTACCCATGCTACTGCTATCAAAGGTGGACATTGAGGGCTCCCTGCTCAGCACTGACTACTCAGCACAGGAGGTCTACTGAGCAACATGACTTACCCCAAAGTCACAAGTAGTTTTGACTCCTGTTTGTCTAGCACCTCCTTCCAAAGGCTTGGGATATTCTGATTTTAGGATATCCTTGCACTATGAACGGTGTATTGAATGGTTCTAGTTAAGTAACACACTTATTCCTCCTTGGGTTTTTCAAGCTGACTTTGTGTTTGGTACATTCTGACTGTTGGCATTAAGGTGGCTGTCATTCTCATTAGTGAGTTGGATTGAGGTTTTCTGGTGGTATAAATGCAAGAGAGGTTTGTAGGTGAGATAAGTATAACACATATTCAGAACAGATCAATTAGTCATGAGAGTGACCTGCAGGTTAGGATCAGCATCCAGCTCTTTGCTGCTGTTGTGCTGCTCCTGTTCATCCAACAAATTTAAGCCTGGAATATAAGGCTGCTCTGTCCCTGTTGGCTGTGATAACTATGGGAGTTGGTTAGGGGATGCTCTGGCATGCTACCTGTGGTTGTATAGTTGCTCTGTGTGCATCGATAAGTGTCAGAAAGCCCGGGGATATCTAAGTAGACTGTTAGCACATAAATGCTTCTTTGATAATCACAGATCGTGGACATGGAGGAGACCACCTTTCTACACATATCTCCTTTTTCTTGTCTGTCTTAGCTGACTTTATACCACAGAGCTGAACTTGTGCTATAGATAGATACAAGCCATTCCAGGAAACAGATTTTTCTATTGAACTGTCTCAGAGATTGACAGCCAGCACACATTTTAACAGGTCTTCTCTCCTTAAAACCTCTGACCTTTCTTAGCTTTAACTGTCCAAAATTTTTCCAGGCCACATGTGAGAGTGGAGCTAGAGAGATAGCACTGCCTAGAGAAAGAGTAGGGACAGAAAGACAGTGAATCTATCTACTCTCCTTGGCACTTGGGCAGCCATGCATACTGGTATGGAAGTTGGGCTAATGGGGCAATTGAAGACCAGCTAACAGATACACGAGATAAACACATGGCCAATTAGCATGTGGCACTGAGCTAATTCAAAAGTAATTGCTAACCATACTGAACATCTCCCGAAAGACTTTCTGAGCTTGGAGGGTGTGTCTAAGCAGTTGATCTACTCTTGGTGCACTATTTTCAGTAACAAAAGAACAGGTATAAAACAGTAGGTGCTGCCCCTCTACACTTACCAGATAGCCCATAGTGTGCCTTTACACTGAACAGCTCTTGAAAACCAATCTGCATGTGGTGGACCCTGTGAAAAATTGACCATTTTTTTTAGGATAGGAGCGGGCTGGTTTGTGATATACAGCAGTATTTGTACACCTGCAATCAGCTAAATGAAGATACTATTCCTCTTCTCATTCCTTAACAACCCTATCCACCTTCACTGATGCCAGATATTTGCTCGACCCTAGAAATTAACAGTCGCATACATGGCATACATGATTCAGATCATGCCAGTTTACCTAGTACAAGTCCTCCCTCTGTTTGGTTTAACAGATTACTGATACTTTGGCCACCTACCTGAAAAAAACATATGCTGTGAAACTCAGTATTTCTGTTCTTGGAATTAACTTTCTGGTGATTTACATCTATCCTATATATTGCTAACTGAGGTTTCACTTTCATAACTAGAGAAAAAGGTCCTCTGCACCAGCAGCTCCAAGCTTCCTGTGATTGTGTATCACGATCAGAGCCTGCACTGGTATCTCCCACATACATTTGTGTCTAGAATAAGACATTTTGGGGTTCAAGCCTTCAGGTGCATGCTTTAGGAGTCTTTGCCCTCTATTTTATTTCTGCCTTTGTGCTGGTACGTTTTGTATACGTACATTCACCCATTCATTCCCTTGCACTTCACCTATTCCCTGTGTAACAGAAAATTGGCTGTCCTTTCATTTGGCTAAAATGCAAATTGAATCCTGACAAGCAGATAAAACAAAGTGACACAAAGACATACAAATTAATATTAAACATCTAAAGCTTTAGTGTAGACATTTTAAAGTGTTCCTAAACCTGAATATTTTCTTTTTAAAATCTTCTAAACTTAACAATGATGTTCAAATTGTAGAGAAAATTATCCCTTCAACATTTGTTAGACACAGACAAGTTACATATACATATAGATATATATACACATATATACACTCATGCATTTAAATTCACCTGCTTATTTGGACCACAAGCTTTAGCTTAACTTTTACTCCTAGAGTTTTCAAAACTTTATTTGAAGGTCAGCTTCAAAAATCATTAGGAAACTGAAAAGTTCTCTCACCTGATCAAGTGATAACCTTGCAAGAATCTGAACAGTATATCTCTTTGACCTCAGTCCATGCTTCTGGTAAACTTTAAAACATCAAGTCAAGTTTGAGATGCAAATGTACATCGAGTGAAGTGACAGTTGGTGATGAAGAACTCTGTGACAGGATTCGTTATCTGTGGACTGCATAACAGATGAGGGTTTTTAGCAATCAGGTTTCCTCAAGAAAGGACAAGCTTGTTTAGTGTGTTAACCACAAGCACATTTTTGGGTCTCTATGGCAGATCAGTTAGAATTCTCTGGACTAAGGTGGACTGGTCACTTCTGCCATGTGTTTTACACAATTAAATTCTGACTTCTCAATGTCCTTCTTTCCTGATGTAGATGTGGAGTTTAGTACTATATTTTGACTGGAAAGTATAGAGAAAATATGACAGCGAAACCGATCAGGCTAGGAGTAACTTTTAGTTGTGTTCTGCTCCCAGATTTCACCAAAAAGGTATTGTATTTTAAAAGTCAAAATTTAAAATTCTTTTTTCTGTTGCCAGCCTGAAGAGTCTGTTATAGGTAAGTATCCACCTGCCCTGCCCCATATTGTGCTATTTGCTCTCTGGTTTGGATCTGCAGCCTATTCCCTTACAGACAGATTCTCATTAACAAAAATAAAGAGAAAAACCACAGCAACCTGTCAGATTAGAGCAATTGGGGACTTTGTTCACAGAGCTGACACAGAAGCCACACCACAAGAATTGCTGAAAACATTTACCTGAGAATCCTGGAGCACAAATGAGACATCATGGTTTTGTCACCATGGAGATGCAATTGTTTCTAAGGCTTTTTCTTTCATTTAGCTATCTATATAATGACTGTGGGACAGGTCAGAGACACAAAGAGGGGGAAAGAAACTATGAGGAGTGTGAAGAGTGCTAAATGATCCAAAAAAAAAGTTACATGGATTACAATTATTTTGTTTTCATATAATAACAGTAAAAAAGGGTAAATGGAGACCTCCCCCACTTTTGTTCCCAAAAATATCTCATAATTTTTTCTTAGAGATATTTAAATTAAAACTTGCCTGATACCAGGCAGTAAAAGAGAATAGTAATAGGGAGTATAAGATATAATATTAAATTA